>NC_046660.1:120749546-120752625 GCF_010883055.1 Belonocnema kinseyi | reverse complement strand
ATAGATAGATAGATAGATAGATAGATAGATAGATAGATAGATAGATAGATAGATAGATAGATAGATAGATAGATAGATAGATAGATTTTGTTTGTTCACGCTTGAGTTCTCGCCTGCGTGACGAGCGCAGATCCCGTGCATTCCACGCAGTACTTTTCGGACTGTATCGAAAAGTTAGAAAATCGTTGGACTCGCTGTATCGACCTAAAAGGAGAGTATGTTGAAAAATAAAACCGACTTTGGCCAAAAAAACGTCTCCGTGTTTCATGTTTCAGGGACTTATCAGACTGCCTAGTACCTCCGGCGTGGCGTCCATTCTCGGAAGGGCTATAAAAAGTAGGCGCTATTAAAAGGTTTCGTTGTACTTCAAATTTTCAGAAAAATATAGGGTAAAAATTATTTTGATGTTTCGATAAAAATAATTTATTACTACTATTTAAATTCTGAACTGATTAACTACCTATTGACTGATTTATTTTTTTCAAAACACTGAATATTTTAATGAACATAATTATTAAATAATTATTATATTCTTCACTCATTAATTAATTATTCATAGATTCTGCTAAAATTTATATTTTCTAGAATTAGTTAACATCTTATCATTAATTAACGTTATACAATGAGATGTTCAGATTTAAAAAATATTAAAAGTGAAAAGTATTTAAATGTTTCAATGAAAATAATTTTTTAAAGCTTGAAATTATTTGAATTTTCAATAAAAATGATGGTTTAATGTTATTTTTTTTTGGAAATGATTGAATATTTGGTAAATAATTCTGTTAAAACTTAAATTTTCTGAAAATCTTTCAAAAGAAATAAAGATATGCAGAAATGAAAATTACAAATTTAAAAGAATATATAAAATTAAAAATAATTTGATTTTTTTCAAATGCCCCTATTCCAGAAACATAATTTTCTCAATTTAAAAATAATTGTCTTATGCTTTTAATGTTACTGAGCTATTAATTAACTATCAGCTGGACAATATTTTGTTCACAATATTAAATACAATACAGATTTAACTTTAATTTTGTTTAATTGGTTAATATAAATTTGTATAATGAAAGTTTATTTATTTCTAAAACACCTTTATTTAAAATTTTTGTAAGTTTGTATGATAAAAAAGTTAAAATTTTAGAATGATATCTCGCTTTTTAATATAACTCATAGTAAATGTGAATTCTGCGTTACATGGATTCATTGAATACATTATTTCAGATTCTAATTCAGCGAAAATTTGTGCGTTAAACAATTTCAACAAATAAATAGTCATATGAAATTTGAGTAAATAATGAAAATAAATACAAAAGCAATCGCACGCTAGCGCGCGCACATGGTAGTCTCGTTTTTTTCTTAAAACTAGGCGGTGCGTCTTGGGATAGCCCTTCGAGCAACTTTGTTACTTTATTAAAAATAGTAGAATTCAATTTTTTCACTTTCTGAAAAAACCCAACATGTAGGACAGATTATATTTTCGGTTATTCTGACGTGAGATTTGGAATCAGCGTCCTCGAAATCCCGTATTCAGATACCACCATCACCGGTCACAATGCTCTGATGGACAGGTAGACGAGTGCGTACGTAATGCGTCTCATTTCGCCTTTAGGGCGTACTTCAGGTATGACTGCGTATGGCAGCCTATCTGCGACGCACACGTGTGTCCATTCTGCTGACAATTAATAAATAATTGCATAATAATTATGTAATCAGTTCCTAGACATTGTTTATTTACCAAAATTAAAATATTCCAAATTGTGTCAGATGAAGAAAATAATAAAAATTATTAGTCTGCAGTTTCACAGAACGAGACATTTCGAGAGAAAAAAACAGTTCCAATTAATAAAAAATGCTTATGTTGTATTTAAATAATATTTTGAAAAATCGTGATTTGAATTTTGAATGGTTTTTTTAAATGTTATTTTTAGTAAAATTATAAGTTTGAATTTTAATGTAAAATAGCACATGAAATATTTTTTATTATTTATAACTGCAATTTGTAATTTTAATTGCATACCATTTTAATCGAATTTTTGTAATTTTGAGTACTTCTTTTTCGAATACTTCAATACATCCTGAATCTTTAATTGAATTTCAATAAATTTTATAATAGTATTTTCAAGTTAAGACAAGAAGTATAAAAAGCGTGCTCAGTTGTTGAAAATGACGATTCTCGTCGCGTGCCCACTACTATCGTTGAGAAAATTCGAGTCCTCTGGCTTTGAAGTTGAAAATGTAAGTGAAGAAAAAATGGTAGGTTAATGAAAGAAGTATCATTTTAAAGGTGCAAATGTTGTACGTTAATGACCCGAAAATTAATATTTCAGTCTCTGGTTTTCCTCACCACAGGGAAAGGGTTCGAAGGCCAGAGTGAGGCTCAGAGGCACAAGTTGGGTAGGTCGGGCTGAGGAAAACCGAGGACGATCCTCTGAAAAAATGGCACCACGCTCGGTTCTGGCACTTGATTTCCCATATAAAAAACTGACTTCAAATATGGCAATTTGCACGAGGATAATAAGAAGCACGTAATTTCTTCAAATTGTAAATTATTGCAAATAGTTAAACTAACTACCTCCAATTTAAATCACTTCATTATCTTCATCAGAACTGAAGATAGTTCGGTGGCATATTTATTCACAAAAAACGAACAATTCATTATATTTTGCAAATGTTTTGACGGCAATGTATTCAGAAATGTTTAAAGTTCCACCATGATTTTTTTCAGATTTTCCTATTATTTCTTCAATAAAAAACTATGCTTTAAAGTTCACTGTTCTTAAAAGCTATTAAATGTCCTTACTTTTCATCAGGTTTTCAGATCTGTAAGATACAAACCATTTTTTGGAATATCTTTCATTTACCTACCATTTTTTCTTCACTTACATTTTCAACTTCAAAACCAGAGGACTTGAATTTTCTCGCCGATAGTAGTTTCATAATCTCCCCGCTCCATGATCTATGTTTTCATCTCCATTGTCTATATTTATGTTTCGTCAGTTTAAATTGATTGTAAAGTAAGCAGATCTTAAAAATGACAAATTTTTAAGGAAAACCCGTAAAAATTCCACAAGAAGTGCAT
>NC_046660.1:120738937-120749446 GCF_010883055.1 Belonocnema kinseyi | reverse complement strand
CCCCCATGCCTACGCTTTTGGGGATGAAAGTATATATTACTGTTTTTCGTGCAGTAGCTATCTTTTTTCAATGAGTGGAACCTTCAGCTGTGGTTATCCCGCTGTGCCCTCACACCCACACTACCATCAAATGTGTTGTCCAGTTTTATTTGTTATTAATTAATATGTTTCAAGATTGTCATTCCTAATTGTTATGCAATCGAATTTGTTGAAATTTTCTAAGCAATTCAAGCCAAAATATAGCTCTCTACTACGTATATTGTGAGTGATAGCTTAGTCATGTTTAAATGAATTTTACGTTAATCGTTATTGATGTATTGCAATTTGCTTTTCACGTATGTATAGTCAAAATACAAAAGCATCTGCATGATTTTTTTCAAATTTCTTACATCGTTCATTTCAAAGATGTCGTTATCGAAAGTCAAGCAAGGACAGAGTGACATGAAAAAACCACGGTTTTCATTCTTTCGCGAAGGATATTTTCCGAACCAATTTTTTTACATAACCAAATGGGGACTTGTATGAAGCGCAAAAAAGTGAGATTAATTATAGTATAGGCTGTATTTTTATGCGATTTTTTTCTTACGAGTAAATTACAAACATCTGCAGCTTTTTTGGAGGGGTCTTCCTACCGCGAACGGATAGTAAGATCAAGGTACTCTGTAGTAAGGGACGCGCCATGTGGTCATGTGGTGGGGGAAAATAGAACGGAAGTTGGAGCCAGCGGTAGAAGGCGCGAGGTATTCAAACGCCAATAAATAATATACCTGAAAGATGTGTTCAATCGGATTGGGAAAAACAAAGTAATTAATAGTTTTGAAGTTAAAAAAAATAGACAATAGTAATATTTATGAAATACAAAAATTGAATTAAAAAGAAAAACAGTATTATGAACACATACACCCCAAAAACACGTAAAAAATGAAAATTTGAATAATTTAAGGTATGCAGCATGAACCCAAAGGATAAGTAGCATAAGTTATTAAATAATTGTAATAGAAATTCCTACTGCAAATAGATTAATAACCCGCTGTGTAACTCACGCAGTAGGAAAAAATGTAAAAAGGAAAAAACTGTAGCTATGTGATTATGAGAAGTAAATAATATACAAATGTTAGCGCCAAAGGAAAATGCTCCTAAAGCTGTAATAATTATTTTGATTTCGTAAGGAACTACGTAAATAATATATTAACAGAAGCGTTTTAAGTTTAGAAATTTTATGACAAGATTTCATTTAGAATGAATACTATCAAAAATGGTATAATCAAATTTTCTCTTAAATAAATTAATTTTTTACGAAAAAAGAATTTTTAACAAAATAATAGGATCCTCGAAAAAAGATAAAATTTCAATTAGAAAGTTTAGTTTTCTACCAAGAATTACGAATTTTCAACAAAATTCTGAATTTCCAAATACTGTATGAGAACAGATGAATTTATTTCCAAATAGTTCAATTTTTAATGAAAAGAGATCGATTTTAAAACAAAGGATTAATTTTGTACCGAAACAGAACAATAAAAAAAATTGAATTATTATGTAAAAAAAGGTCAATATTCAATTTAAAATAGCCATTTTCAACAAAAGTAGTAGAATCGAAATTTCTTTTAAAAAAATTGGTTTTTGACAACAGAAAAGGAATTATTTTTAAATAACTGAATCCTTAATGAAAAATATTAATTTCAATCAAAAGTAATATAAGTAGGTTTAACCGTTATAGAAATTAATTTTTTTTAAATATATAGAAACTTGAAGAAAATCGTTGAATAGTTCTACTAAAAAATACGAATTTCTAACAAAATTCATAAATTTTAAAACAATTAGTTAGTTTTCCAACTATAAAAACATCACACTTTATTTAAAAAATTTAATTTTCTACCAAAAATATCATAGTTGAATTTTCTGTCAAAAAAATTAATTTAAAAAAAACAGTGTTATTAAAATTATTTCAAAGGAGATCGAATCCATTTAAAATTAGGCAGGTTCTGCACTTTAGGTCGTTGAATCGAGCAGGAAGGGAATTATGTTGTTTTTAGATTAAATTTTAGAACTATTTTTTCGTTATAAAAAAAATTCTATGAACAAAAGATTAATTTTTAACCAATCAGATTAATGTTTAACAAAAAAGACAAATTATCAACCAATTACTTGTTTCTTTGTCGAAAATGTTCAACATTTTAGTAAATTTTTTTTCTGTCTTGACTAAAATTGTTTCTTGGTTAATAACTCATCTCATAACTCCAAATATGCTCGAATCTCCCTACCATTATGAGCCGCTGTTCCGTCCTGCTGGAACGAAATATTTTTAAAATTATCGCCTGTAATCTCCCTTACTCTTGGTAAAACTTGGTTTCTGAGAAGCTCTTCATATGCACGGGCATTAGGATTACCATCGATGAAGAAAGGACCTATCAATGTATCATTCAAGATACCGGCCCAAACATTAATCTTTTGTGGCTATTGTGTGTGACTCTCTAATATCCAATTAGGATTTGTGTCGGGCCAATTCTACAATTTTACCTGTTAACTTCACCTTTTAAAGTGAAAGTAGATTCATCTGAAAATACTGTATTGTACAAGAAAAGAGGATCTCTATCAATTTTGACCATCATAATTTCACAAAATTCAATCCGACGATCAGGATCGTCTTCATTAAGTTCTTGTACCAGATGAACTTTGTGAGAATGGAAATTAATGCTTTTTAAAATATTTTGCACTACCTCAGGAGCAACGTCACGCTCGTCACTAGCTCGATGTAAACTAAGCTGTGGGTTTTCAACAAATGCTTGGGCTATGTCTATCTGAATCTCCTCAGATCCTGCAGATTTTGGCCGACCAGTTCTCTGAAGGTCCTTGATAGATCCATGGTTCATAAAGCGCCTTACAGTTCTTTCAATTGTTGATTTTGAGAGAGGATTTAACCCTTCTACATTACGAAAAGTGCGATTAAATAGCAAAAGAACTTGATTGTAAGATCGAACTCGATCTCCCCAACCACGCATCATTAATACAGATACCCTCTCTCGTTCCGAAAGTTAAGCTTGCGCCATAATAATCTTTTAGCGAAAGATAGTAAGTATGAACTCGTAATACCAAAATTTAGTTTCGATTCGTAATATTCATATGGAAAAACGGTATAGGACTTCTGGTATCGCCTTATGTATTGACTTAGGTATCTCACTAGAACACCTGGAACTTTTAATGAAAAATTTCCTTATGATTTCACAATATTCAAAACGCTGTAACCAAGATCAATACAGAGCTAACCAATGAATTTCTCGTTGAAATTTACTTGAGGAATTACACTGACCTCTTGGAAAACTTTGTTAATTTCAAATAACCTCTAGGTGACCTTGAACGTTACAATTTACCTATGACTTGGGTACGTACTGAGCGTAGTACCTGAGCGTAGAATTTTCCGCTCTATCGATTGCAGATGTAAAAAAGGGGGTTTCCATTTAAAAAAACAAAGTTGACCTTCAAAAAGCCATGAAGGTCTACTTCAAAGTCAAAATGAAGGTCACCATTGAATTCTTCGTTAAAATTTACTTCAGGAATGACCTTCACTTTTTTGAAAAATATTTTACCTGAGGAAATATCCAACCGTCCCGGGACTTTTTAGACACCTTGTATATAATACTACTATGCATTCTCTGTTCTCAGCATCATGATCGACTGTACTTGAAACATTTTGAGAATTTTTGTTTGACTTATGAAAATGATAATAAATATTTGTGTTAAAATAATAAAACCCTATTCTCACCATTATATTAACGTGCTGAACAAATGATTTAAATTTAGAAATAATAACCCTTAACAAAAATATGCCCGTAGCGATGGCGCATTCTCATTGCGCGCTGGGCGCGCGTCACTCTGCATCAAGTTTGAGCGCGCCTAGGGCGCATGGGTACGCTCTTGCGTTTTCGCATACAGCAAAAAAATACAGACAGTGAAACAGACCCAACTTGTCACAAGTGACACAGGCCGTACACACACAACCAACGATGCGCCCTCCCAAAGCAGAGCAGGAAAGCACGATAATGGGTTCATTCAACAAAATCCCTATTTTTCACTACCATATTTACATGGACTATCTGAAAAACTGTCTAGCAATCTCAAACCCTTTCACATAAAACCTGCATTCCGTAATATCAACGATATAACACCAATTTTTAAGTCAAAAATAGATCCTATTCGTAAAAAATGTTTTATCTGATTATTTTCAAAATTTTCAAAAGTATATAACTTTTCTAATTTTCAACAAAATTATAAATTTTATTTGGATAATTTGCAAATCTCCTACCTAGCTATAAGAAACGCTAACAAAAAACTTTTAATTAACATTTTTTTTCTATAAATTTTGAAAATGCTCGAAAATTTTTAGTTTTAGTTGGAAATATCTGCTTAACGAACTTAGCCTTCATTCTGGGAACCTTAAGAAGTGTATCAAAGGCTGACTTCTTTAATCATAATGTGTCCCTTAAGGGTTTACGTGACTTTCATTCCTTACAATCTTTCCGTTAATATCTATATTTTTTTCAATCTTATCCTTTATATATATACAATTATTTACAGCTATTTACATAAAGTCCTATATTTAGTTCCTTATTTCTATTTCCTGCGATCGCGCAATTTAGGACTTATGAGCAAACGAGTGGGCGCGCGAACGAAAGCGAGAGTGCAAGCGAGAGAGAGAGAGCATGAGAACGCAAACGCATCTTAGTCTACTTAACTTTTACTTTACCATTACTTACAATTTTCACGCTTCTAATCTAAGCGCCTTCCGTTCCTTTTTCTTTCACTTTTTTATACCTCCATTTACCTTTTTCACGTGCATTCCTTTATTCTCTCCCATTCGCTCCTCTAGCACCCTCTAACTCCTTCATCCATTCTTCTCCTAATCCATCTTCTCCTAGAATCTTAACCACATTTTCTTGCAAGCTTCCTTTATCTTCCATTCCTCTCCTACATCCTTCCCAAACATGCTCCCATGTCCACCTTCTCTCTTACCATCCCTTTTCTAAATACTTAGGCACCCTTTCCTTTTTTATCATCTTATAATATTTATTGTATTTTTATTTCTCAATCGCTCTCCATCTTTATATTATTTGTTTTCCCTTTCCCTTTTTCAAATTCTTTATAGTTTACTCCAGTCCCGTCTTCTATTTCTCTATCATTAAAGAACTCACTCTTTTCTTCTTTCCATCTCGTTAATTCGATCGTCTGCCCTCTCCTCTCTTTTACCTCCACCAAACATTTTCTCGTCAACTCCCCTCCCTTTCCCTGCCTCAGCAGCCTGCCTATTCCCCATATCTGTTTCATTACTACTGCTGCTTTTTTATCCTTTCTCTTATATGAGCTGTATGATCTCCATTCGTTTGCAAGATATATCCCAAATATATATACTCTTTGACTTCTTCTAACTTTATTCCTTTCCATCTCCCTGTCCGTTCTTTCTTCCTTCCCCCTCCTTTTCTAAACCTCATTATATTTGTCTGTCATTGCCCCTTTTTCCCTTTTAATTTTCTTATTTACCAGATAGTTCAGAACATATATGTTATCCATAACCGCCATTCCTTTTCTAAATCCTGTCTGATTCGATGACTCGATCTTTTTCTCTGCAAATTCTCTCTTCAATCTCTCCGACAATATAGTTACATATATTTTATGCTGTGCTGGCATCAACGTCACCCCCCCCCCCTACAATCTTTAACCTTCTCTCCCTTGCCTTTCTTGACTATTGGTATAACTACTTCTTCTTTGCATAACTTTGGCCACCCCTCTCCTCTCCATACTATATTACACATTATTCATGCCCATTCCTCTAATTCCTCCCCTCCATTATTCCATACTTCATTTGGAATCTCATTTATACTAGGTGCCTTTCCATACTTCATTATTCTTAAACCTTAACTATTTCCTCCCTTGAAATGTACTCTTCCTCATTTCTTTGTCTACCATATTTTCCTCCCTTTAAAACTTTTCTCTCTACCCCTCATAGCAAATCCAAAAAATATTTCTTCCATTCTAACATTTCAATAGCTTGGTTTACTCTTTTTCTTCTTTTTCTTTCTCAATTTACTACATTCCATACCTTTTTTCTTCCGTCCTAGCCTTCTCCGCCTTTTCCTCAAGCCTTTTATTCTCTTCCTTTTTCTTTTGATAACACACCTGAGTATACTCTTTCTTTTTTTTCCTTTATTCTTCCCCAAAACTTTTTTTTTCTCCACTTTTTTAATTCCTTTCTGACCTCCTTTTTTTCTCTTTGCAGTCCCCAACCCACCCACTTCTATTCCCCCCTTTACTTAATTCATTCTTGTTTGTGCACTTTAATCCTATTTTTATTTCTCCTATCATTTTCCCATCTCCTCGTCCACATTTCCCTCTCCCATTTTGATATTTCTTATTTTTTCTCTAAATTTTTCTTTTCCTTCTCTTGAACAACCCCTTTTTCTACACTTTTTACATTTGCTCCCCTTTTACTGATATTGCTATTGCTTTTTTGTCCCTTTAATGTCACTATTAAGGGAGAGTGATCCGAATCAATATATTCACCTACCTCTAATTTCTTAACCTTCTCTCTTACCTCATCATCCACTATCACATAATCAATCACTGTTCCCCTTTCACTTTCTGAGCGTGTATATTCTTCTTTTTCATCCCCTTCTATATTTCCGTTTAAAATATACCATCCCAACTCCTCCAAGATCTTTAACAACTTTTTTCCCTCCCCATTTAGTACCTTATCTTTGAATTTTCTTCCTCTCTATTCTCCCCATTCCCTACCTCTTCCGTCTCCTGTTCTCGCATTGAAATCCCCACCTATTATGATCCTTATCTCTTCTTTATTTTCTGCAATCATTTCTTTAATCTCCTCTGTTTTTTTCTGCATATCGCGGTTCACATAAATCCCCACTACCTTCCACTTCCCTCCTTCGATCATTGGGTCCAAAGCCTACGCTTTAGCCCCCACGACCATCGTCCCACTTGGTTTCGGTATTATTTTAAAAGAATAATTTCAAGTTTTAAAGATTTTAAAATGTGGCTTACAAGAATATGGAAGACGTTGAGACCTTTTTTTTTAATTTTTCAAGTTTTACAATTTTTGTAGGTAAACTGAATTTTGTCAGGATGTAAAAAAAACTTCTTGAAATTCATGGGAGATTTTTAAATTTTTAAAAAGGGTTTGAAAGATTTTCAAGCAAAATTTTGCAATTTTGTCATATCACATAATTTTGGAAAAAAATTTCAGTAAGTTTTAGAGATATTCAAAAGTTTTGAAAGGATTCAAAAATAAATGAAACTTGTAAAGTTTTTTTCTAAATTTTGTAAAGTTTCACGAAAATGAAAGATATTTTTGCAGGTTCCTAGGAAAAATTAAAATAATTTTTTATTTCGAAAAATTAATTTGAAGAAATTATTTAAAAAGATTTTAGAAGATTCCAAAAATGGTCAAAAAATAAGATGACAGATTTTAGGGCAATTTTTAAAATCTTACAGGATAAATAAAAAATTCAGAAAAAAATTGAATAATTTTTAGAAATTAGAAGGCTTAGATCTTAGAAGGTCTGACAAAATTAAAAAAAAAGAAGATTTTTCCTTATATTTGAGTGAAAGTTTTAAATAATTTGTTATTTTAAAGAATGAAGTATAAGAGAAAATTGAAAAAGTTTTCAAACATAACAAACAATTTTCTCAAATTTCTTCAAATAGTTTAGAAGATTTTGAAGCAAAATGTTTCAATTCGGTAAGATTGCAAAATAAAAACGAACAAAAATCGGGTAAATTCAAGAAATATGGAGACAGGAATGTTTCATAATATTTTGTGAAATCCTATATAATAAAACAAGTTCTTTAACATTTTCTAGATTCTTTTCTAATACCTTGACATATTTATAAAGTTTCTACATTTTCTTAAAAATCTTCTGAAAATTATATTTTCTTAAATTTGAAAACAAGATAATATTACTTATTTTCTTGTTCTCAATCCTCAGAATTTAATTTCAACATTGATTTATTATAATACTTCGAAAACTAATGTTCCATTAATTTAAGTGTTGCCAAAGATAAAAAAATATTCATTAATGGTGTTTCTTTAAGAGTGACATACAATTGTGAAAATATTTTAGCTTCGTTTCAAAGTGTAAATGATTAAAAAATATCACATTTAAGAGTTGGTTATTTTATTGTAATATAAAAAATATTTAAGGATTTATCATATTCTTTGTTTGTCATAAACAAATATAATAATTATATTAATTGTATAGTAGCATTATATTGTAAATCGGCAATATAAAAAAAAATTAGCTCTTCATCACTATATTTAAAAGTGTCTAAATATCCGGGAATAATACAAAATAACGAAAGAAAGAATAACTAAATCATAAATTAGCAACAACGTAAAATTGCCGAATTATAAAATAAAAAAATTGTTAAATTCTCATAAATATTTCTATTTCTGTGATTTAAGTTTGACGAAATTTAAAATTTCCGCAAATAATTAATAAATTATTAATTAATGCTTCATTAAATTGTTTGCCTTATTTATAATTCTATTAATTACTCATAAATTATTAATCAATTAACTATGTTGTACAATTCTAAATTTCGGGAATTAAAACATTTGTCGCGAACCTTTATTTTAAAAGTCGGTTTTGAAGTTGGTGAATTTTAGTTTTGGATATTTTGAAAGGACCCCGCACTAAATGTATGGGAAAATGGCTTTCGGTGGATTTAGCTGAAACTTTGTAATTTTTAAGGTTATAAGAGCCGGATGAAATATCCGTAAAAAAAATCCAAAAAATGGACAGTTTTAGCGCTATGCGGCGCTAAGCGCTCAAGATCAGTGAATAAAACGAATCACAACAGATTTTGTTACAAAAGCAATGTCAACATAGAAATCACGGTTCAGATCGTGGTCTGTCATATTTCCGCCTACACCGTTGATTCATATAGCGCGCTTCTCAAAACGATCAAACGCTAAGCGCCCAAGATTTTAACTTGACTAATTAATCACTTCTTTAAAGGCAGAAATGGTACTCAAAGTAACATTAGTAACAAAGTGCGCACATACCGATAATAACATTATACCCTTCGCAAGAGGGTTGAACGATAAGCGCTCAGGATCAGCGAATAAAACCAATCCTTGTAACTTAGCGACAAAAGCGATATCACTATAAGAATCACGCATCAGAAAGTAGTCAGTAATATGTTTAGCCAAACCAATGAGGTATATTGCGCGCTTCTCGAAACGATCAAACGCTAAGCGCTCAAGATATGAACTTGACTAAGTAATTACATTTTTAAAGACAGAAATGGTATCCAAAGTAACATTAGTAAATAGTGCGCACATCGATAATAACAGTGTACCCTTCGCCAGAGGGCCGAACGCTAAGCGCCCACGATCAGCGAATAGAACCAATCCTAGTAGCTTTAGCGACACAAGCGATGTCTGTAAACGAAACATGCATCAAGAATTGGTCAGTAACATGTTCGCCTGTCATTTCTTTTGTGAAAGGCCTTTGAAAAAGTGATTTTTTAGTCAAGTTCAAATCTTCTGCGCTTAGCGTTTGCCCGTTCTAACAAGCGCGCTATATGAGTCAACGGTATTGACTCATATTGTCATTGGTTTGGCTAAACATGTTACTGACCACTTCTTGATGCGTGTTTCGTATACAGACATCGCTTGTGTCGCTAAAGCTACTAGGATTGGTTCTATTCGCTGATCATGGGCGCTTAGCGTTCGGCCCTCTGGCGAAGGGTGCACTGTTATTATCGATGTATGCACTTATTACTAATGTTACTTTCGATACCATTTCTGTCTTTAAAAAAGTAATTACTTGGTCAAGTTCATATCTTGAGCGCTTAGCGTTTGATCGTTTCGAGAAGCGCGCAATATACCTCATTGGTTTGGCTAAACATATTACTGACTACTTTCTGATACGTGATTCTTATAGTGATATCGCTTTTGTCGCTAAAGTTACAAGGATTGGTTTTATTCGCTGATCCTGAGCGCTTAGCGTTCAACCCTCTTGCGAAGGGTAGAATCTTATTATCGGTATGTGGGCACTTTGTTACTAATGTTACTTTGAGTACCATTTCTGCCTTTAAAGAAGTGATTAATTAGTCAAGTTAAAATCTTGGGCGCCTAGCGTTTGATCGTTTTGAGAAGCGCGCTATATGAATCAACGGTGTAGGCGGAAATATGACAGACCACGATCTGAACCGTGATTTCTATGTTGACATCGCTTTTGTAAAAAAATCTGTTGTAATTCGTTTTATTCACTGATCTTGAGCGCTTAGCGTCGCATAGCGCTAAAACTGTCTATTTTTTTGGATGTTTTTTACGGATATTTCATTCGGCACTTATATTCTTAAAAATTACAAAGTTTCAGCTAAATCCACTGAAAGCCATTTTCCCATACATTTAGTGCAGGGTCCTTCGGGATTTTATTTTTTGTTAATTAAAAATCTTGTCCTTATCTGAAATTTGGAAAAGTTTATAATTCAAAA
>NC_046660.1:120727252-120738837 GCF_010883055.1 Belonocnema kinseyi | reverse complement strand
CAATACGCCAATTAGCACAAATGGTAAGTTCCGACAGTGCCTACAAGTGTGCCTACTGGCCGCTAAATGGCAATACCGGTGTCATATGTATACACCTGGTATTGTAGAACAAAGGTACTACTAGCGCCGCCGCATGGCCGTTTTTAACTCTCTTGACACATTTTTTGCATTGGGCAGTACATTGGAAGCACCCCTCTGTCAGTGACGGAACGTGGAGCGTTAGCATTCAACGAACTTCAAATACATAACGGTGCAGTGGATAAGTAATTGCGATTGAAAAATAACACAGGCCTGCAAATAATGGGGTCATGTCAGTTGTTGGAATATGGAGGGTCATTTGCAAAGTAATTTTTTACGTAGAATCCGAATCCGGGGTCAGAATTGGCCCATCACTTTAGGATTTTAAGATGTTTTAGGTTATGTACTCAAAAAATGGCGGTTTGGCTACTTTTGAGGTGATGTACAGAAGACACCAAATCTTTTGGGATTTCAACGACCTCGAACACCCCCAAGTACAAATTTTCAAGAGAAAACACCCAGTAGAAAATGTCTGCCTTAAAGTATTTAAAGAAAATGCTCAAGACATAATGGAACATATTTCGTAACTTTAAATCGGCGAAACTTGGTAAAGAAAAATGGTAATTGAACTCTGCGACTCTCAAATTAAAGAGAAAGAGCAGTACTATACGATACAACTACAGAAAAAAATCCCAAAAAATTTTGTGTCTTCTGTACATAACCTCAAAAGTAGCCGAAACGCTATTTTTGGGTACATAACCTCAAATATCTTAAAATCCTGACGTGGTGAACCAATTCTCACCCCGGATTCGGATTCTACGTAAAAAATTACTTCGGAAATGACCCTTCTCTTTCCAAAAACAAAACCAAGTTGACCTGTGTAATCATTCTGACGCGAGTGTATAGCAAAAGTTTTAACGGGGTTTAAAAAGTTATTTTTACTCACCCAACAACGGAAGATAAAGGTTGTTATAATCGAATTCATAGAATCAAATCAATATTTCTTTGAAATGATAATCAAATTTCAACGTATCTGGACGTTTTGAGACATGAAAATTATTTTCTTGAAGGTACGAAATACTTATTTCATTCAAGAAAATACAACCAAGGAATTAATTTCCTCAAATTAGATCATCAAAAGATATATGTGTAGTTCAAATAATAGTAGTATAGATTGTACAACAAGCGGGATACAGCTCGTTACGCACAATGCTTTTCCCGTTACCACAGGCTGAAACAAGCAACTACGCGCATGCAGAAGAATCTAAGCTGTGATGTGCAGTTGCAGGGAGAAGGGGTAGATTACGCATGCGCGTAGCAATATTTAGTTCTCTAGAGGACTAAATTCTACTTCACTTGGTTCTGACGTCGACAATCGAGAAAACACTAACTTAGATTCTTCTGAACGAGCGTGTAAGTCGTAAGTTCGGGCGCGGATATTGGGGAAAAATTATCACTGTGAAGTAATATTTTCTTGATTCACTTCGTCATGCCTGCGCGCGCGTGTGTTTGTGTGACTACATACTGGTTTCGAATAATTTATATCATCCAAACCAAAAGTATGAAATTATTGTTTTAAATTAATGCTTATTTTAGTAAGAGAAATATCAACTAATAAAAGGAACGTTGCCATTGGTTAAAATAAATAACAGATTAGTTATTAATTAGATTAGGTAAGTGATATCGTAAAATTCTACGTTAAATCAAGAAAATATGACCTTTAAACAAATAAAAGTCTATTAGCTAAAGTAAAAGTTTTTCGCAATTAGAAAATGTGATTCTTTGGTTGAACTAAACATACCCTAATTTTAAGCTAATATTTCTTGAAAAGAAAGAAGTGGGTTATTAATATGAATCAATATTTCTTCGATCTTAAGATTTCAAACATTGTTCGGTATATAGTTCAGGCAATACGTCAGAAAAGTGTGAAATTCTAGAAAAAATCCTACTTGCAATGTTTTTAATGAGAAAGTTTCGTTAAGGGGTCCTTTTTGACATCAAGAATGTTAGAACAGATTAATTTCCTAATCTTTTTTTTTTTTTGTAAACAGTTCCAAAAGTTACTTTTGCGTGAAAGGATGATTCCCATTGCATTTTAGAGCAAAATTTTCAACAGAAAAAAGAACGAAAACCAAATTCTGAACAAATTTTGTTGAAAAAACTAATCCGCTAACTTCTATTGGTTCCGAGTATATTGAAAAATCCCCATTTTTTTTATTTTCAGCGAAAAATCACTAAATTTAAAAAACACTGTATATCTTTGCAAATAAGTACTGCACGGAAAAGTGTTTGGCAGGTGAGTGAAACTAAACTGAATTTGCTGTAATTAAAAAAAAGAACAATATCTTACCTATAGTACGTCATGAGTTATGACCCCGCAAAGTTGGCCATTTTTACCTGTTTTTACGGGCAAAAAAGTAGACTTTAGTTTTTTCCAAATAAATCCTGTCAAGTTCGGTTTACGTTGATTGTGCTAGAGAATTTTACTTTTTGGCCATTTTTTAGCATTTTTGTGATAAAAAAGTCATCGTAATTGATTAAAAATGTGTAATGTGTTTTTTATCCATAAGCAAATATTTTTATTAATAATTTTTTGTAACAGCATGTTGCTATAACCACTGCTGAGTACTTTTTTACTACTTTTGTGGCAAAAAAGTACTTATCATTTATCAAAAATGTGATATGTGTTTTTTATTGATAAACAAATACTTTTTAATAATTATTTACCATAAAATCTTCTCATAGTCACTTTTGAATACTTTTGTAGTACGAAAGCTTCATAATTAATTAAAAATGTGATTTATATATTTTCTCAATAAACAGATATTTTTTGTAATTGTTTGTAACAATACCTGCTAATGAATACTTTTTTTCATTCAATTCAGTACTTACCTCCAAGGCGCTTGGAATTCGCAGTGATTTCTGTAAATGGTACATAATTTGCTATGACCATTTTTGGCATTGAAAATAATTAAGTAATTGATTACTTGAAAGTAATGACATATGAAATGTAATTTGATAATATAAATAATTTCAAATAAATTATTGATGAAAATGGTCACAGCATATTATGTACAATTTACGGAAATCACTGAAAATTACAAGTGTCTTGGAGGTAAGTATAAAATTGAATGAAGAAAAAGTATTTATTAGAAAAAATGGTTACACGGAGAAAAATGGATGTTCAAAAGTGAAATCTAGATATTCAGGGTTAACATATTATATGTTTAATTATAGGACAACAATCTAACTGTTCGAAGTTAGAATCTGTAGATCTTAAAAAGTGAAATGTTACTCTCTAACATCCAAAATGTTCAACTGAAAAATCCGAGATATTACATGTATGGTTATGTCAAATTATGTGTGTAAATATTTGAGGAGTTTAATTATTTATGTTCATTTAAGGAATTAATTGATAACTTATTTGTAAATTTTAAATTAAACTTTAATGTTCGTACACGAACGAAAAACAGATAAAGGGCATAAAATATCGATCAGATGGTGCATTCAGTCAAGTTGAGGTTATATTCAATATTTCTAATTCAAAATAAAAATGGGGATAAATAATCGAAGAACGAATGATCTGTAATCTGAATTAAATATTCTATCTATTTTAAGTTACTTAAACTCAAAGTTTATTTCAAATTTATAAACCTTTTGTCAAATGTGTTAAGTCAATAAACCTAAAACATAAGATCGTTCTTCCCTTCTTAAGACATAAAAAAGTTGTTATTCAATTTTATTTAAGGACATCTAATTTTTATTCTTTGGAAATGTTCCAGAATTGTAATATTCCATCATTTTAATATTGAATATATATAGCTTTAAATATAGTCTGAAATTGCAATGCGCGATGCGCATGCGCTCGAACGGTTTTAACATCTGAATGTGTTTCAGTTTAACATAAAAATATTTTTACGCCTAACATCTCAAAAAGATGTTAAATGTTTGGCATGAATATCTGCGTATTAGGTGCTACAATTTTCCTCTTTGAACATCCATTTTTCTCCGTGTAGAAACAATTATTAAGAAAACGATTTGTTTATCGATAAAAAACACATGTCACATTTTTGATAAATGATAAGTACTTTTTTGAAACAAATGTAGCCAAAAAGTACTCAACAGTGGTTATAGCAATATTTTGTTATAAAAAATTATTAATAAAAATATCTGCTTATGGATAAAAAACAGATTACACATTTTTAATCAATTGCGATCACTTTTTTACCGAAAAATGCTAAAAAATGGCCAAAAAGTAAACATTAAGAGAGATAGCAAGCTTTTGTTATAAACAGTTATTTATTTATTTATGTCAAAAGACGTATTGTGCATGATAAATGAATCATATACTATCTCGTGACCTATTTTGGCTAGGACACTTTTTTTTACGCCAAATTGGCTCCACTTTCATTTATTCTCTAGGAACTTTGTAGTGGGATCTACAGGAAATGCGGTATTTTCCAAAAACACAACTTCTTCGATTTTAGTCAAAAATCTAAAAAAGATGAAGATTTTGAAACCTTACGATTCCCAAAATAATAGGTCTAAAAGACTTTTTTTTATATAAACGCAGATTTTTGTAGCCTCGTTCTCATCTTCTGGCGCAATCAACGTAAACTGCACTTGACTGGATTTATTTTGAAAAAACTAAAGTCTACTTTTTTCCCGCAAAGCGGGTAAAAATGGCCAGCTTTAAGGGGACATAACTCATGACGTATCATATGCAGGATATTGTTCTTTTTTTTTTGATCACATGAAAAAAATAAACCAGCCCTGTGCTTTTGATAACAAAATACTGATCACTTGCCATCACTCCCTGTTTTCGCATTGATGGACATGGAGTAAACTACTTTTTAAAAGTTTTGCAGTAAATAAAATGTTATTTTCATAAAAAAGTTCATGGAAATTGAATAAATTTTACCTATCTACATAATATTTCTAAACTGATTTCCCAGCGCATTATATAAATGCTAAGGGGAAACATGAATTTAAACAGCCCCTACACTGAAAAAAGGGATGACTGGTAGCAAGTGAATTTCACTTGGCCGAAATAAGTGAAAGTCCTGTTTATTTTCAAAGAAACATTTATTCGAGGAAAATAAATACGACCTGTTGGTCGAAGGGAAATATTTCTTTGAATCAATGAATATTAATTAAAGGCAAAAAATATACATTTTTCACCAAATGAATGACTCATTGTTCCCAGTGAATGTGCCATGCATTGAAATGAATATTTCTTTGAGATGGGAAAAAAATAAATTAAAGGAAAGAAATATATTTTAAGGTTAAGCAAATATTTTATAGGCCCAAAAATATTTTCCTACAGAAAATTTCTGAGTATTTAAAGCACAAAATTATATCTCTGATTCAAAAAAATATTTCTTTGGCCTAGACCATGCGCGAGTGCAATAAAGTAGTTAGTACTTCAATTGTAGTACATATTTTCCAAAATAAAAAAAAAATTTTAGGGCGGAAAACCGTGTTTTAACCTCACCATAAATACCAGAGAAATAGTACTTTAAATCAAAAACATGGAGATTTAATTTAACACTATATTTATTTAATGTAAAGAAGTATTCCATTGAAACAAATGACAAATTTTTAATTTAAAAAAATGATTACTTCGTTGGAGTAAATGTTTATTTGTTATGAATAATTTAATTCTTGTAATCAAATAAAATATTTTCTTTCAGGGAAGAAATAAGAATTTATGTAAACACAATACCTTTTTCATTTAAATAAATGCTCCATTGCTATAAATGCATGAACCCTTTGTGAGAAAAAAATATATATTGTAATTTAATTAATATTATTTTGAATTAAATTATTATTTCTTTGATTTGAATAAACCTAAATTCTTGATTTATGTATGAAAAAATTATTGATTCAAATGTGTCCGAATCGGTTCAAAGAATCGAACTCTTTGAATGAAATATATATTTCTTTGAACGACTAATCACATTTCGACGAATCTATACCTTTTGAATTAAGGAAATAATTTTCTTGAATATAAGAAAAATGTATGTCAATTAAGAAAATACAGCCAAAGAATTCTTTTTTTTAGACAAAAGATATATGCCTGGTTTAAATAAAAATTACTTGTGTTAAAGAATATTTTCTTGATGATAAGAAATAGGATTCAAGTAAATGCATTTACTTAATGCTAAGAATCATTTTTTTTAGTGTAATAAACTTGCTGAAATCGAATGTAAGATTTGAATTGTAATAAAAGTTAAATAGAATCCTTTCTATTTCTGGCACACATAATAAATAATTTTTATATTAATAAATCATAAAAATAATTTCGTGAATATTCTTTTTATAGTAGGCAAGTTTAAACCAGACTTAAACTGAGAAGTTTGGGGTTTAGCGAGTACTTACACTATTGATTATAGTAAATATAATGTAACTGAAATTGAATTTTTATTTATGAACATATAACATGAAAGTAATTAAGCAACATTAAAAATAATTTATTGAATAAGTCGAATTTTGGAACAAAATATATTTTTCAGGGGAAAAACATAAATTATAATTTTGTAAAACGTTCAGGATGTAAATATAATCAATGTGTTAAACTCTTTGTTTTAAAGACATTGTATTAAAGATATAATGATAAAAATTTTAAAAGATATTTATTAATCTATTAAAAACATTTTTTTCAAAATTTTCAAAATGTTGAAAGGCATAAAAGAGCTCAAACTTTTCGTATGTTTGTCTAATCGAAAAATTTGACTGACTTAGTTACTAAGTATGTTTGTGATCTAGTGATGAATTTAAATGAAATTTCCTAATCTTTTCAAAAAATATTTTTTTTTTTTTTTCTTAACATTTTTAAAATTTTCAAAAGTATGTAACTTTTCTAATTTTCATCGAAATTGAACATTTTATTTGGAGAATTTGCAGTTCTTCCTCCCATCTATAAGAAATTTTGACAACAATTTTTATGTTAAAAATTTTTTTCTTCAAATTTTAAAAATTTTCTAAATTTGTTCATTTTAGATGGAAATATCTGATTAACGAACTTAACCTATACTTTGGATACCTTAAAAATTGTATCAAAGGCTGATTCGATTGGACAAATCCGTCAGAAGTTAGCGTATCTACAACATTCCGGTAAGTATACATACAGACAGGCAGACACCGATAAAATTGTATCATTTTCAGATTCTGTGAGTGCCGAAACGTAAAGATCCGTTAAAAACCGGAGATCGAAAATTTGGACGATTACATTACACTCTCATGACTGAAAATGTAAAAATAAACCTTTTCATATTCTTATTGTAATCATTCACATCAGACTGAGCTTATTTCAGCCCTGTGTATCTCTACATATTTCAGATATTAAATTGACCCTGCAACTCTCCTAAGTTGATTAGTTCCTTATATCTCCAGCGTGGCACTCGATGTCCCATCACTGCTTGTTTTCGTATGGAAAGCAATAACACCCGTAGTAGAAATAGGTTCTAGTTCTATACAAGTTTCCAGTTGGGTTTTCTCTACGTCTGCTTAGCACCGAACTAGGAATCTTGTCATGTACTAAACTGAGGAATGTAACGCTGCTTCGTGTGAGGAACTGACTAGGAAATCAAGAAGAAATCTAATATCGGGACAAAAAGTCCTGACACTTGGGAAAAAGTAGCTCTATCTCACTGAAAAAAATCGCACTGAGTTCGCATTTAGTAAAGATGGTTCGAAATCTTTCTACATGTTAAATGACTTTTCCCGCGTCTCGGTGGAATTTGTTTTGTTTTTGTAAGAGCAACAAATATGGAGAATATTACTGTTGATGAAGCCTTTATTTTAAAAGCTAACTTTCATATTTTCCTAAAGTTGCAAAACTGCCCGGAAGAAACGGAAAAATCCAAGTGAATTACTTGGCTATTTGTGAATGGAGCCCAAGTTTAAAAATTCAAAAATATTAAAAATTGTGGTCACCAGAATTGTTAATTTAAGAAAAATTATCTCCGGCTTCAATGGAGATATTAAGACGAATCAAGACTTAAAAGAAAGCTTTCAGCATACTGCTGAAGCTCGGACCAATAAAAAGTCGATAAAATTATATATTCACCTGTAAATTGAGTTCCCATAATTTGGACCTTAATGAGATATGCTAAAGTCTCTTTGGGAATACTTCCCTACAAACCAAAAAGATACATACACTAGCAACCCAACAAGAAGACCACCGGCAAGACGACACGCTTAACATAACGACGGGCGAACGCTCAACGAAACGACGGCGGAGGCCGTACCTCTATCCCCTCCACTTTTATCTCTGCAATGCATATGACCTAATGTTTTACTTAACACATAAGTTCGCTCTACACCGCACACGCTCTCAACGCAGAATAGTGGGGACCCTTCACGCCGTCGTCTAGCTGGAAGGTAAAAGTCCCGCATTCGTCGTCTTATTGGACGGCTAGTGTACGTGACATTGCCGTTTAGGTCGACTTTCTCATTGCCAAGTTTAAGAGAATCACTCTAAGCGGCAATGTCACTTATGTATCTTTTAAGTTTGTACAGCAGAATAGTGTACAGTAAAAAAGGTTAAAGGGTGTGCATTAGGGTGGTCCAAAAACCCGACTTCAACCTTTTTTCCTGTACACTATCTACAGGAAAAAAGGTTGCAGGATGTCCATTGCCTGGCCGCTCCTCATCTTTTGAAGACTTGAAAAAGGGGGTCTGCTTCAGTATTGACTTTTCTCTCAGTTTCCCGTAAAAAAATCGTAAATCTTGAAGAAGGCCGGGCGATCCTGGGTCACGCTGCACCTGTGGCTTGCGGAGACCCCCGAAACAGACCCCTTTTTTCAAATCTTCAGAGATCAAGAGCGGCCAGGCAATGCATACTAGGGTAGACAAAAATCATACCTGTTGAAATTTTTTTTTATTCAAGGGCATGCCACCCCCCCCCCCACTTTTTGTGAGGTTGCCGGAAAAAAAAAATTCACTTTAAGTTTGAGCCAAACCGGTTAATATTAAGACGTGCCGCAAAGGCCCTAAAAATCCCAGAAGATTAACATGGGAAAATTTTGGTGTACCTTTTTTCCTGTACACTATTCTGCCGTGTACACTTGAAAGATACGCAAGAGACATTGCCGCTTAGAGTGATTCTCTTAAACTTGGCAATGAGAAAGTCGACCTAAACGGCAATATCCCTTATGTATCTTTTAATTTTGTACGGCAGTATTCCCCCGAATCATTTTTTCTAAATGCGAACTCAGTGCGATTTTTTTCACTGAGATAGAGCTACTTTTTCCCAAGTGTCACGACTTTTTGTCCCGATATGAGATTTCTTCTAAATTTCCTAGTCAGTTTCTCACACGAAGCAGCGTTACATTCCTCAGTTTAGTGTCATACAAGATTCCTAGTTCGGTGCTAACTAGACGCAGGGAAAAACTGACTGGAAACTTGTACAAAACTAGAACCAATTTCTAGTAGGGGTCTCGTTGCTTTCTATACAAAAACAAGCAGTGATGGGACTTCTAGCGTCACGCTGGAGATATTAGGAACTAATCAACTTAGGACAGTTGCAGGGTCAATTTAATATCTAAAATATAGAGAGATGCACAGGGCTGAAATAAGTTCAGTCTGATGTGAATGATTACAATAAGAATATGAAAAGGTTGATTTTTACATTTTCAGTTATGAGAGTGTAATATAATCGTCCAAATTTCCGCTCTCAGTTTTTAACGGATCTTTGCGTTCCGGCACTCACAGAATCCGAAAATCATAAAATTTTATCGGTGTCTGTATGCCTGTCTGTCTGTATGAATGGTTACCGGAATGTTATAGCTACGCTAAGTTTTGAAGGATTTGTCCAATCGAATCAGCCTTTGATATAATTCTTGAGGTATCCAAAGTATAAGTTAAGTTCTTTAATCAGATATTGTCAACTAAAATAAAAAATTTAGAGAATTTTTAAAATTTTAAGAAAAAAAAATTTTAATATAAAAATTATTGTCAAAGTTTCTTATATAAAAAAATATTTTTCTAAAAGATTAGGAAATTTCATTTAAATTCATCACTAGATCTCAAACATATTTAGAAATTAAGTCAGTTAAATTTTTCGATTAGAAAAACATTCAAAAAGTTTGAGCTCTTTTAGGCTTTTCAACATTTGGAAAATTTTCAAAAAAAGGAAAAAAATGTTTTTAATAGATTAATAAATATCTTTTAAAATTTTTATCATTATATCTTTGAAACAATGTCTTTAAAATAAAGAGTTTAAGACATTTATTCTATTTCCATCCTGAACGTTTTACAAAATTATAATTTATGTTTTTTCCCCTGAAAAATATATTTTTTCCAAAATTCGACTTATTCAATCAATTATTTTTAATGTTGCTTAATTATTTTCATGTTATATGTGATGAAATTGAACTACTTTATGGCACTCGCGCATGGTCTAGGAGAAAGAAATTTTTGTTTAAATCCGAGATATAATTTTGTGCTTCAAATATTAAGAATTTTGCTGTTGGGAAATATTTTTTGGGCCTATAAAATATTTTCTTAACCTTAAAATATATTTCTTTCCTTCAATTCATATTTCCCTATCTCAAAGAAATATTCATTCTAATTTATGGCACATTCATTTGGTGAAAAATGTATATTTTTTGCCTTTAATTAATATTCATTGATTCAAAGAAATATTTCCCTTCGACCAAAAGGTCGCATTTATTCTCCTCGAATAAATGTTTCTTTGAAAATAAACAGGACTTTCACTTATTTCAGCCAAGTAAAATTCACTTGGCACCAGTAATCCCTTTTTTCAGTGTAGGGGACGTTTAAATTCATGTTTACCCTTAGCATTTATATAAATCGCTTGGAAGTTAGTTTAAAAATATGACGTAGGTAAAATTGATTTAATTTCCATGAACTTTTTTTATGAAAATAACATTTTATTTACTGGAAAACTTTTAAAAAGTAGTTTCCTACCATTCCCAATAAAGCAAAAACAGGAAGTGATGGGACCACTAACGCTGCAATGGAGATATCAGGAATTAATCAACTTAGGCCAGCCAGGGATCAGCATTTTGTTATCAGATGCACAGGGCTCGTTTATTTTCATATACGCGTTACTTTTAACACAATTCGATCCTATCTTAAATTCAAAAACTTGCATTTTTGAATAAAATAATAATTTGTCCAACTTGGTATATTCTTAGTCCGAACAATATTTTGCTTCCTAAGATCGCAAAAATATTGATTCATATTAATAACTCACTTCTTTCTTTTCAAGAAATATTAGCTCAAAATTAGGGTACGTTTAGTTGAACCAAAGAATCACACTGTCTATTTGCAAAAAAAAACTCTTACTTTAGCTTATAGACTTTTATTTGTTTAAAGGACATATTTTCTTGATTTAACGTAGCATTTTACTATATCAATTACCTAATGCTTAAATACTAATCTCTTATTTATTCAACTAATGGCAACGTTGCTTCTATTATTTAATATTTCTCTTACTAAAATAAATATTAATTTAAAACAATAATTTCATACATTTGGTTTAGATGATATAAATTATTCGAAACCACCAGTTAGCCACACAAACACACACGCGTGCG
>NC_046660.1:120724245-120727152 GCF_010883055.1 Belonocnema kinseyi | reverse complement strand
TCGGCTCCCGTTCTACCTCCCCCCTCTCCCAACCCTCCCTTATTAAGTGAAGTTTTTGGTGGGACTGACGTTAGTTGGGCGTATAATCTAACCAATGAATAATACAAACTACAAAATAGCCTCGGAAAGGACTGGAACTTTTAATGACAAAAGGCATGCACACGGAAAATTAAGGGTCATATTTCAGGCGACGAATGGAGAATGGGTGTTTGGAATGCTAGGGGTGTAAATGATCTAAAGGTAAAAGAATTGCGTGAAACTATGAACGTGAATAAACTAGACATTTTATGTATGTCTGAAACAAAGAAAAAGGGTTGCGAAATCAAAGACATAAAAAACGGCGTGTTGAAAGGCGGATTTGAAATATGGTCAGGAATAGACTGTGAATCACATGGTAAACAAGGAGTAGGTCTGATTTTGAATGAAAGAGCAAAGCAGCATCTCGGAGACCATGGTTTCGTGTCTCCCAGACTGTTGTGGGCTAGAATGAAAGTAGGAATAAGAAGATTATTTATCATAGCATGCTATGCGCCGGTTGATAGTGATCCCAGAGAAGTAAAAGACGTCTTCTGGGACACTTTAAATGACACAATAAACATTTGCGAACATGGGGAAAGAGTAATTCTACTAGGAGACATGAACGGTTGGACGGGCATCCAAAATCAAGATACAGAAAGAGTATTAGGTAATTTTGGAGATCCAAGAACAAACTATAACGGAGATAAATTAGTTGGTCTATGCTTAGAAAGGGGTCTGTTTATTACAAATACTTGGTTTAGGCATAAAATGATCCACATGTACACCTGGTCTAAAGGAAATAGCCGGAGTATAATTGACTTTGTTGTTGCGGATGAAAGACTAAGAGAGATAGTCCAGGATACGAGGGTCATGAGGGGTCCTGAATGCAATACTGATCATTACCTTGTGATCTCAAAAATCAACTTAGGTCGGGGATGGAGATAAAAGGAAACCAAGAAAGCGAAACAAACGCGAATTGCGAATTCCAAAATGAGATAATCGAAAGCATAGATAGGGCAACATGGGAGGACCGTATAAAAAACAAAGATATAGAGGGTGCCTGGACAATGTTACGGGATATCCTTGTTAGATGTACGATCGAATTGTGTGGTACCGCAGTTGTAGGAAGAATGTCTGGTGATGCGTGGTGGAATGGTGAAATTCAGGCTGCCCAAAAAACAAAAAGAGAAGCGTACAAGAGAACGTTGAACATCGCAGATCTTAGCAAAGAAGAAAGAAATAGACGTAGAAATGATTACAGACGCGAAAACAGGATACTTAAACGATTAGTTAAAGAAAGTAAAGATACAATTAGAGCAGAAGAAGAGATAAAAATACAAAACGACTTTGAAGAAAGCAGGAAACTACTTTATACAAAAATGGAACGAAACAAAAGTACAGAAATTGTCAACAGGAGAAACAGTAGGAGATGAAGCTATAGGACACCACAACTGCGACGTTGAACACGATGCGATGGAAAACTCAATTAAGAAAGTCTGTGTCACTGATGTTAGGGATATGATTAAGAACTTGAAAAACGGTAAGGCTGCCGGCGTAGGCGATATTAACGCTGAAATAATTAAACACGGTGGGGCGTGCATATTAAATAGACTGTGCGAATTGATAAATTTATGTTTCGAGATGGGAAACGTCCCAGACGATTAGAAAAAAGCGATTATCGTACCAATATACAAGGAAAAGGGAGATAAAAGCGAGTGCAATAATTACAGAGGGATTAGCTTATTAAGCACCGTAAGTAAAATATATTCAAAAATACTTATTCGTAGGGTAATGAAAATAACAGATGTAAAGATTTGGGAAGTCCAAAGTGGGTTTATGTCAGGAAGGTCATGTACGGATCAAATATTTAGCTTAGGGCAAATAACAGAAAAAAGTTTGAGAGTAGGAAGAAAAGTTTTCTGTGCATTTGTTGACCTAGAAAAAGCTTTTGACAAGGTAGATAGAAGTAAACTTTAGGAAGTCCTGCAAGAGTATGGAGTCAATGGATGGATCCTACAAGCTATAAAAACAATATATACAGGTAGTAAAGCGAGTGTAAGAGTGAATGGTAAACTGAGTGACTGTTTCGATATTATTCAAGGAGTTACACAAGGATGCGTTATGTCTTCATGGTTATTTATATTATTTATGGAAAAGTGTTTCAGAATGGCTCTCTTCGACGAAGGGGGTGTGGATCTCCAAATAGTAAGGGTACGTTGGTTAGCGTTCGCAGATGATAATGTTGTTATGGCAGAGTCTATTGAAGACATACAAAGAATGTTGAATAAACCAGATGCAAGCATGAAGAGCATGGGCCTCAAAATTAACGCAAATAAAACAAAAACTATGGTGTTCAAAGGAAAGAGTGAGAAAATAATATGCAATATTTTATTAAATGAAGAGAGAATTGAACAAGTTGATAAGTTCGTACACCTTGGTAGCTTATTTACTACGGACGGGAAGATAGATGAGGAATTAGATAGACGAATAAATGAAGGTAAGAAGGTTATTGGTAGAGCAGGTCCCCTTATCAGAAGTAAAAATATATCAAATAAAGCTGAAATGGCAATACATAATTCCATATTTGTACCGACAGTACTATACGGTAGCGAGACATGGACTTATCCAGAAAAAGATGAGAGTAAAATTAACGCAATTGACATGAGATTCATGCGCATAATATGCGGGAAAACCCTGATGGATAAAGTAAGTAACGAGACAATTCTAAAAGAATATCGTGCAGAAGAGGCGCTAGTAGACACATGGAAAAGAAATCGGTTAAGATGTTTCGGACATGTTGAGAGAATGCCAAATGAACGACTAACGAAACAAGTGTAACAAGGTAAAGTAAATGGCAGCGTGCCCAGAGGTAGACCGCGGAAAGAATGG
>NC_046660.1:120722028-120724145 GCF_010883055.1 Belonocnema kinseyi | reverse complement strand
AAATCGCGGTAAAATTTCAGCCACAACCACGTCTCACAACCGTGAGATAGGTGGTTTCAGCCTGTAAAGGAATCAGTACAAAGATCTAGCAAAAGCCTCGTGCACCCTAAGAACAGGAAGCGACCCAAGGACAACCGCCTTCCGCAATTTTCTCGCAAGTGTACTAGCATGTTGTGGACACGCAGGTGTGCTTTTTGGGCCATTAGCAAGTGAAAGCTTGGCACCTCCAAGAGCGCCGAGGATAAGGATGATCAGTTTAACAGAATATTCCGGGTACAATCGTTGCAACTCCCTTATAAGGTCTCGATACCTCTCTTTCTTTTCATTCTCCTTGGCTATGACATTTTTTTCAGCTGGTGCCGAAAATTCGATAACGAACATGGTTCGCTTCTCGAAGCAAGAAGAACAATGTGAGGCCTCGAGTGAGCAACAGAAACAATTGTCGAGGATATAAAGTTCCAGTATATGCGGCACTTCCCATTCTCGACAATTGACTCAATTTCCCTAGGAGCATTTAAAGGAGCGATATGAAGGTGAATGCCGTAGGAGTGACAGAGATGATAATAAAGCACTCTTAGTGCCGCATTGTGCCTTTGAATGTAGGTCGTTCCTGCGTGAGTTGGACAACTAGATAGTATGTGAGCTAAATGCTCGGGGTGTGCATGGCACGCCCTGCAGCTATCATCGGGAATGTCTTGGCTCAAAATGTGGCGATGGTATGTTAAGATGGAAATGACACCGTCTTGGCATGCAAAAATGAAACCCTCTGTACAAGACTTCAATGCGGGCGATTTAAGGAAATCAAACGTCAGCTCATAAGACATTAACTGATCCTTTACATTTCTGTGGAAGATACCGTGCATCCTCTTATCGAGCTTTCACGAAAGTTTTTCTTTTGTGCTTTCTTAATCCGGGCTTTCAGGAGTGAGTACTCGAGATAGATAAGATTTGATGCATTTTGCTCACCCCTAATACTGAAGTCACGTCCGAGTGTTTCAGAAGCCTCCTCCGCTGCTTTGTAAAGAAATGCTCCTTTGCCCACTTCTTCATGATTCCTGACCATTTTAAGAAGAGGGTCTCTTCCATTTGCAACTCTATGTGCTCTACCCAGAATAATCCTGTTGTGAAGACATTCAATACTCAATATTCCCTGACCCCCTTGACGGCGTGAGATGTACAGTTGCGGAACGGAAGACTTAAGACACATGCTTTTGTTCATGTGCATAATCTTTCTTGTCCCGATATCAAGAGAGCTGAGCTCGTTCTTCGTCCATAGAACTACTCCAAATGAATAAAGTAGTACCGGGACAGCAAGCATGTTCGTTGCAGATACTTTGTTCTTCGCCACATCCTGAATGCGGCTCTGTGGCCCGCCCAGGTATGTATAAGTCTCTCAAGCGCAAAGGTGTCGTATGGCGTTTCTATCAACGAGCTCAGGATCTTCAGGGATGCCATTAAGTTTTCCTCGCTTCAAATAAACCTTGGCGCATTTGTCTAACTCAAATTCCAGTCCAATTTCCTTAGTATATCGTTCGACAATCCCCAGAGCTAGATGCAGTTGCTCTCTGTTTTTAGCATAGATCTGAAGATCGTCCATGTAAATACATGAGTGACGTTGTACTACTTTCGATCTGCAAGATTGCCGCGCAAGTACCCGTCGGAATGGCGCAGTGCTAGAGATAGTGGCAATAATGTAAGGCAAAACAGGAGTGGGCTCATGGTGTCGCCCTGAAAGACACCTCTCTGAAACTTAACCTTGTTAGTTGTCACACGATTTTTTCCAGATGTGTTAGTAAATTTTGTTTTCCAAAGCGGCATCAATCTCTCTATGAACCCAGCTATTTTCGGATAAAAATCTTTAAGATTTCCAAAAGACAGATGATAAGTCTATGGGATGTCGAATTGAAAGCTTTCCGATAATCAATCCAGGCCACGCTGGTAGAATGCTGGATCTTTGTAGACACATCTATCGATGAGCAAGTTCTCCCGACATCCGGCTACGCCTTTCTTTGAGCCTCGTTGTTCATGCAGTTCTTGCCACACAGGTTCAATTTTCGAACAATCCTATCATTTAGGATAGCTGTGAATATTTTATAAAGCGTGTTCAGACAAGTTAG
>NC_046660.1:120717927-120721928 GCF_010883055.1 Belonocnema kinseyi | reverse complement strand
CTATGAGAAATGTATCAGCCTTGGAGGAGATTATGTTGAGAAATAAAAAAAAAATCCTTAAAAACGTTGTTTTTCTTGGTCAGGCCGGAAACTTATCAATCCACCCTCGTAACTGACCTCACAAACTCAGTATTAATATATCCGAATAGGCAGCCAACAGGAAAATTAATTATACGCGACACGATGCGACACACGTATGGATTATTTAAGTAAAGGTCATGTATCGAAACTATGAATAAATAAAGAATTACAAATAAAAGACGTAGAATTAAATTCTACTTTAAGGAATGTGCATTAAAAAAATATTTATATTGATTTTAGAAAATGCTTCCAAAACAATATTAAAACTAATGAATTTCTCTTTTCCCTGCCACCGACTTCCTTTCCCTAATATTTCTCTGAATTCCCTGACAAACTTTTTTTCCCTGACATTTACCTCGCTACCCTAACTTTGCTGACATGTTGCCACCCTGATTAATACCAGGGAAGCATTTCTTAATTAATGAATAAAATGTTGTGTTTATATGAACATTTATTCCTTTAGTTAAAGAAAATGTTCCCTTGATTAGTCAAATATTTCTAAGAACTGGAGAACACTTTTAACGACAGAATAATGTTTTTAAATTGAATATTTATTAATTCCGTTAAAAGAATCTTTTCTTGTAATGTAGAATTCGAAGAAGACTATGCTAAATTAATATTTCTTTAAATCAATAAATATTTGACAGAGATAAATGCATATTCATTTAACTGAAACAGATAAGTAATTTATTAAAGAATGTTGGCGTAATTTTTAAAAAATTAAATACTTTTTATGATTAAAAAAATATGTCGTTGAATTTAAAATCCATGTTTTTTAATTAAAAGAAATATTTCTTTAGCATTTATGGTGAAGGATGGAACACAGCTTTCCGACTGTTGTACCAGCGTGGTGTTCAGCGCTGTTCTTTGTACTCGACGGGCCCAAGTTGGACTCCTGCTGGAGGTGCATTATTCATAGAATTTCTCGATTCAGATTCATTAAGATTTTAAATTATGTGAATTGTTCAAATGTAATATGTATGATAATAAAAATTTTAATTTCAGTTTAAGCTGAAAGAATGCAGTCATTTATTCAGTAAAATATGTATTACACTAGTAACAAACACTTATTTGAATTAAAGAAAGTTTCTTTGATTCCAAGTATTGATAGAGTAGAATGTGGCTGAAGAAATATTTCTTTAGTTTAAGGAAATAAAGTATTTGATATGATAGGTAAGTTCCGTAACCTAAGAGGAATGATCTAAGTTCAAGAAGAAAATTATTACATACAAATAAATATAACTTGGACTAAGCAAACATTTAATTAAATCAAATATATGATTCTTTATTTTAAATAAGTGTATTTTATGGTAAAATAAAATTAAGAACCAATACTTAAGAAGACCGATAAACAACGATCACCACATTTTTCAGATTATATTTATGGTGAAAATGTATAGCTAACCTAAAGACTTGAGAACTACTCATATATTCTGAACTACTCGGTGAAAATAAAGAATTTTACTAGAATACTTTTTCGAACGAATGGTGTATGAAGTTATTTAAAAAACATCTGTTCACTTGAAGGAAATATTTATTGGACATGAATCAATTCACTTTATTTACCAGAAGAAAAATAACTCCATAGTAAATAAATGAATTCTTGAGTAAACAAATTACTTCCTTCGAATAATGACATCCTAATGAGATAATGAGAAATGAGGTTCTTAGTTTAAAAAAATGATGCTCAATAAAATGATTTCTTTGAACCAATACACGAGGTTGTTGCCTTTCAAACAGTATTCGCTAGAATGAAGTAAGCGGTTTGTTTTAGGGTACGAACTACTTTATTACGCTCGCGCATGTTTTTGGATAAATAAAATTTATTGGAATATTTTTTCATCAAATATTTAGAAATTTTATCTGGGGAAATAGTTTCTTGTGTGCATGGAAAAGTTTCTTGTCTTTTAAGTACTTTTGTTTGCATCCGTTCGCATTTCCTTTGCTTCAAGAAATATTCATTCCCATTAATACTACATTGATTTGGAACAATAGAGCATTCTCTTGGTTTAAAACGTATATTTTTGTCTTTAATTAAAATTTTTTGGATTCAAGGGAATATTCCTTTCCGAAAATTGGATAGTGAAATACATTTGGTGCGAGAAAACTTGTCTTTCGGTGTAGTATACTTATTTAAAGAGTCTGTTAAAAATAGTATTAAATTTAAAATACCAATATATATTAAATTTAAGATCTCAATCATATGAAATCGTTATTAAGAAGCGTGTATATTAAATTTCATTTGCATTCACCATAATCACTTAGATAATTTTATTTTATACGAACTCAAAATAAGTTTTTGCAGTATTTTTCGATTCTTAATGGTACAACATGCTACCTGCTTCCAGTTATCCAAAAATAAAATTAGATTTCAAATCAAATGTGTAATTACACAGATAAACAAGATACCTGACCTACAATCAACTGTACTCACATTAAATTTCTACCATTCAGGGCAAATTAAAAAAACTGTTCTACCCATACGTTGCACTTTAATCATAAAAAGCAATTCAATCAACGAATTCTAGATTATTACTTTAATAGCGAATATTGTACAAGATTTAAAGGAATGAAAATACTATGAGTTTCCAAGTATGCTACTGTACCGGCCTGTATATAAAGTTGAATATAAAATGTATATTAAGTTTCAACTACCGTTTATGAAAATGACTTCAAATGCATTTATATGAAATTTAATATAGATATTTCTTACAGGGAACGCATATATTTGTCAGCCAAAATTCGGGTTTAAATTTATCTCCATTATATTATCCTTTTATCATTGAATTGCTTCATTCATATAAAATATCTTCTATGATGACACACTGGATAATAATTTACTGCCATTATCAGTGGCTTAAATTAGAAGTGTAAGGAACTGGATAAAACCTGTAAAGATATTACGATCACGTACTGCTATGAACGAAACAAAAGTCTTGGACAACAACTCGACTAATTTTCCAACCGACAGAAGGTAGTTACGAAAATCTTGGTGTGAGGAAAAGAGGTTGAATTTAAATAATCTTCCCGACGTTAGAATAAGGGTGGCGTACCCTATAATCTCGGCCACGCCACGTGCAGTGTTACCAGCCCAACGGGAATCGGCGGAGGAATTGGGGTTATAAATTTGTAATGCAGCGGATCTGCTTGTATTCATATGAGACACTACAGTGTTCAGAAAGTATTGCATAAGGAATTTTGGTATTAGCACAGTACAGGAATAGTACTATCCCGAATAAGAATGCTTCGACTTGAGTTCGTCTTGCATTGCCCCCAATCAAGGCATTCTGAAGTCGAAAAGTTCGATTTGAGCATGTCTCAGTTTTGAGACGGAGCTAGACTTCAATTTATGCCTTGAAGACATAAATTTATCTCTTAAGTCGAATTTATATGACTCCAACACGTGCGGTTTATAACTTCGAGCGTATACCTGCCTTAACAAAAAGGTTATTTCTAACAGTCATAAAAGCTAATCTTTGTTAAGGGGGACGACCCATGTAACACCTCAAAAGTAAGCTAATATTTCGGAATTTTTTGGGGATGAAGAATATAACGCATCTTTCCAAAATTTTAGTGGTTCATTAAGGCACTTTTGAACTAACAAATAAATTTTTTTTAGCCATAAATAAGAATTACATTTTTATTCTAAGGGCAGGTGTCAAACATGTTCAGCCGGGAGATGCAAAACTGCCCGCACTCTAGCTTCTCACAGATTCGTCTGAAACAAAAAACCAAAATAGTTTCTTGAATTTTATTTTGCGAGCAGTTTTGAAAAATATGAAACCGAGAAAAACGCGTTCAAAGATTTACATGTTAAAAAAATGCAGCATTGGCAGACTAGCGCCAGGAGCGCGGGGCGCCTTTTAGGGGATAAAGAATGCAGCTACGGCTCTGAAAGTTTCACAGCATCAATCTTATAT
>NC_046660.1:120713621-120717827 GCF_010883055.1 Belonocnema kinseyi | reverse complement strand
TGCCACTTATTTGCATCGATGGGGCACGCACTCAGCGAACAGCGCTTCACTTCTTACGAAAATGTTGGAAAATGGCTCGATGACTGGTTTGCTTCAAAAAACTTCGTACACTCCAAAGCATGGAAAAACAAATAGAATTTTGACCCTTTACATAAAGGACGAAGTGAATCAAGAAAATATTACATCGCAGTAGTAATTTGGAGACGTCATTGAATAGTGGATCGTAAGAAGTGGCCGTGAGGGGTTGATGATGGTTTTTTTTTTTCAATTTTCAAAGCGGGGCTTATAAGCGCATTTGAAATCCTATATTAAGAGAAAATTTAAAATTTTTATAGTGCAATATAATTTATTTGGATACTGCATCGAATAGTGGATCGTAACAAGTGGTAGTGAGGGGTTGATTATGGTTTTTTGTCAATTTTGAAAATGGAGCATATAAACGCATTTGAAATTCCATACGAAGAGATCATTATACATTTTTATTTTGCAATTCAATGTATTTGGAGACATCATTGCACAATATATCGTAAGAAGAGGTAGTGAGGGGGTTCATTATGTTTTTTTTTCAATTTTTGAAGTGTCGCATATGTGCGCATTTGAAATTCTTGAGAAAGAGATCATTAACAATTTTCATTTTTTAATTTAAGTTATTTGTAGACATCATTGAATAGTGGGTCGTAAGAAATGGTCGTGAGGGGTTGAATATGGTTTTTTGTCAATATTGAAAGTGGCGCACTTGAGCACATTTAAAATCCTATACGAAGAGATAATTATAAATTTTTATTTTCAATTTAAATTACTTGTAGATGTCATTGAATATTGGATCTTAACATGTGGTAGTAAGAGGGTTGATTATGGTTTTTGTCTATTTTCAAAGTAGCGCATATGGGTTCATTAGAAATCCTAGACGAAGAGTTCATTATAAATTTTTATTTTTCAATTAAACCATTTGGAGAAATCATTGAATAGTGGATTGTAACAAGTGGTAGTGAGGGGCTGTGGTTCTTGTCAATTTTGAAAGTGGCGCTTATGAGCGCATTTAAAATCCTAGAGGAAGAGATCATTATAAATTTTTATTGTGCAATTCAAGATAATTGAAGACATCGTTGAATAGTGGATCGTAAGAAGTGTTGGTGAGGGTTTGATTATGGTTTTTTGTGAATTTTGAAAGTGGCGCATACAGCTCATTTGAAATCCTAATCGAAGAAAGAATTCGAAATATTCATACTGCAATTCAATTTATTTGGAGGTATCATCGGGTAGTGTATCGTAACAAGTGTTAATGAGGGGGTTGATTATGGTTTTTTGTATATTTGGAAGTGCCGCATATGAGCGCATTTGAAATCCCAGACAAAGATATCATTTTAGATTTTTATTTTGCAATTTAAGTTATTTGGAGACATCATTGAATAGTGGATCGTAATAAGAGGAAGTGGGGGGTTGATAATGTTTTTTTGTCTAGTTTGAAAGAGGCGAATATGAGCGAATTTGAACTCCTACAGGAAGAGATAATTATTAATTTTTATTCTGAAATTCAAGATATGTGGAGACATCATTGAATAGTGGATCGTAACAAGTGTTAGTGAGGGGGTTGATTATGGTTTTTTTGTCACATTTGAAAGTGGCGCATATGAGCGCGTTTGAAATCCTATACGAAGAGACAATTTAAAATTTTTATACTGCAATTTAATTTATTTGGACACATTATCGAATAGTGGATCGTAACAAGTGGTAGTGAGGGGTTTTATAATGGTTTTTTGTCAACGTGGAAAGTGGCGCATATTAGTCCATTTGGAATCCTAGAAGAAGAGATCATTATAAATTTTTATTGTGTAATTCGAGTTATTTGGAGACATCACTGAATAGTAGATAGTAAGAACTGGTCGTGAGGGGTTTCTTATGGGTTTTGATCAATTTTGAAAGTAACGCATATGAGCGCATTTGAGCTCCTAGAGGAAAGAGATTATTATAAATTTGTATTACGTGATTCAAGTTATTTGGAGACATAATTGAATAGTGGATCGTAAGATATGGTCGTGAGGTGTTGATTATGGTTTTTTGTCAATTTTGAAAGTGGCACATACAGCTTATTTGAAATCTTATACGAAGAGACAATTCTAAATATATATACTGCAATTTAATTTATTTGGAGATATCATCGGGTAGTAGATCGTAACAAGTGGTAATGAAGGGTGTTGTTTATGGTTTTGTGCAATAATGAAAGTGGCGCATATGTGTGCATTTGAAATCCTAGACGAAGATATCATTGTACATTTTTATTTTGCAATTTAATTTATTTGGAGACATCATTGAATAGTGGATCGTAACAAGTAGCAGTGAGGGGAATGATTATGGTTCTTGTCAATTTTGAAAGTGGCGCATATCAGCGCATTTAAAATTCTATACGAAGGGACAATTCTAAATATTTATACTTCAATTTAATTTATTTGGAGATATCATCGGGTGGTGGATCGAAAGAAGTGGACGTGATGGGTTAATTATGATTTTTTGTCAATTTCGAAAGAGGCGCATATGAGCGCATTTGAACTCCTAGAGAAAGAGATCATTATTAATTTTCATTGTGCAATTCAAGTTATTTGGGGCATCATTGAATAGTGGATCGTAAGAAGTGGTCGTGAGAGGTTGATTATGCTTTTTTGTCAACTTTGAAGTTGGCGCATACGAGCGCATTCGAAATCATATCCGAAGAGTGCATTATACATTTCTATTTTGTAATTTAAGTTATTTGGAGACATCATTGAATAGTGGATCGTAAGAAGTGGTCGTGAAGGGTTGATTCTGGTCTTCTTCAATTTTGAAAGTGGCGCATATATACGCATTTGAAATCCTAGACGAAGAGATCATTATAAATTTTTATTATACAATTAAAGTTATTTAGGGACATCATCGAATAGTGGATCGGAACATGTGACAGTGAAGGGTTTGATTATGGTTTTTTTGTCAATTTTGAAAATGGCTATATGAGCACATTTGAAATCCTAGACGAAGAGACAATTCTAAATTTTTATATTGAAATTTCAATTATTTCGAGATATCATTGGGTAATGGATCGATAACAATTGCAAATGTAGGGGTTGATTGCAGTTTATGTCAATTTCGAAAGTGGCGCATATGTGCGCATTTGAAATTCTGTCTGAAGAGATCATAATAAATTTTTTATATTGCAATTTAGGTTTTGTGGACATATCATCGGGTAGTTTATCGGTAGCAAGTGTTAGTTGTGTGGTTGATTGTTTTTATTAATTTTGACAGTGGCGCATCTGAGCGCATTTGAAACCTCATAGGAAAGTATCTTTATCGATGCGGATTTAAAAGTTTTTCTTTTGTTGGTCATCATTCGTAAAATTTTGTTACCTACATATCGTGGGCAATTTTCAAAGTTTCAAAAAAAAAAAAATTATGACTCATATGAGCGGATTAGAAGACAAAAGAATCTATGTCCTTTACTTTATATTGCACATCTCTTTTGAGGATTTAACACCTACGTTACACTGCTCCCCTCCAAAACATGATATCTTTGTTAATTAGCTACCGCAAAATTTTGTTGTGGTGGCGCGTTTGAGCTCATTTGAAGTGATGAAAGATAGGTATGATGAATTTCCATAAATTTAATTAGTTTATAATAATGACGCCAGCCCCCCCCCCCCCGCCCATTTTGGTCGCTGATATGTCGGTTATTAATGTATCGCAAAGATTTTTTTATGGCGCATATGAACGTATTTGAATCCTCACAGAAAACTCCCTTCATCAATGTGGATTGCAATCTTTTAATTTAGTTGAGTATCATTTCGTAACATTTTAACAACAATTAACATTTCGCGCAGCACTGTTGATGTCTTAACACCTGCGTTACACTGGAGCCCCTCCAAAATATGATATCTTTGTTAATTAGCTAAAGCAAAATTTTTTAGTGGTGGCGCATTTGAGCGCATTAAAAGCTTTTGCCCCCCCCCCCCCGCAACACCTGACATAAATCCTATAGTTTTCGGGCACAACAATTTTAATCGTTGGCGCATTTAAGCGCATTTGGGGCTTAATTCAGTCGGCTATAGAAAACCCAAAAATTAGGTGTGGGGGGAGGGGGCTGGTATACGAGGGTGGATTGATAAGTTTCCGGCCTGACCAAGAGATGGCGCCACTAGGCCTACCTTGAGGTGGCGTTCTATAGTACCATCCTTAGATAGC
>NC_046660.1:120712012-120713521 GCF_010883055.1 Belonocnema kinseyi | reverse complement strand
ACAATACGCCAATTAGCACAAATGGTAAGTTCCGAGAGTGCCTACAAGTGTGCCTACTGGCCGCTAAATGGCAATACCGGTTTCATATGTATACACCTGGTATATACATATATATATATATATATATTATTTATTCGGTTTTGATTCCTCTAGAATCAAACCGAAGGGCCTATGACAAAGCCACCGAACGCGTCATCGGGTTGCGGATAGAGGGTTCCTGTACCAAGGGTTTCTGCTGAATATGGTTACAAAAATAAATTGGCAGTCGCGGACAATTATCCAGGGGTGGTCCCGAAGGAATTAACCCCCAAGCGGAGGTGTGAAAACCGTGCCGAAAGCTGAATGGCACCTGGGTGAGGTGTCTAGAACGGTCACTCTGGGATACCGGGCGAACTCTCAGAGTACGCAGCCTTATCTTTGCATGCGGGTCTCTACAAGGATGGACGAACAGCTTTCCATAGCTTCTCGTGGGAACAACAATGACAGCACCAAACATAGTTGTAGTATTTGCGATTCAAAACAACAGAACGCGCAGGGCTCCCGACAATGGGTCGGCCAACAATGCCGACCAATCTAGAGCTGGGGGAGCCAATGAAAATGGATTAAATGCGATGGATCGGCAGGATCTCGCGACCTTTGGGTGGACGGAGCAACTCAATCACGACTTGATAGAGTGCTACGATGCGAGTGTGGCCCGTGAACGGGGTTACATGGCACGGCTGCATGCTTTGTGGTGCGAGAAACACCCGGAGCTATCGCACTGTTCGCAGCAACGTCTCAAGCCTAAAGATCTGGCTGAAATGGATGACGAGCTTCGTGGACATTTTTCCGGTGAATCCGACCTCTGGGCTATCAATTATTGTGTGTATAATGCAGCGAGAGCTTTGGCCGATGCGAACCGTAAAACAAAACCAACGGCTGATCATAAGGCCAAAAGACGAATGCATCAACTTGCCATAAAGATAGGCTGAGAAAGACAGTCCGCGTCCCGGATTCAATGTGTGATTGACTACATCACATCTGGCAGGAATTTTACCGCCAAGGTTCAAAAGTTCGCGCGCGAATTCCGGACCCGTTATCACACACTTAAAAAGACAAAGCTGCTGACCATCAGGTAGTATATTGTTGAGAGAATACGTATACTATCTGACGCTAACCGAAGTCTAGAGCGGAGGGAGAGGTGGGTCAGAGAAAATCAACAGTTTCTGTCTGACCCATCTCGACTCTTCCAAGACCCTCCAGTTACTGTCGAACACCTACCCAAACCAGGGGAGGTCGAAGTATTTTGGCGAGAAGTCTACGAAGTTCAGCATACCATAGACTGGACGAAGACTCAGAAAATATAAATAGCTTCAAGGAGTTTTGTGTTGCCCTCATAACACCTGATAAAGAATGTCCACTCATCAATACCGAGGAGGTGAAAAAAGTATTAAGAGGGATGAAGAACTATTCCGCACCGTGACCAGATTGTATCAAAACCATCTGGTGGAAGAAGTTTTCTTCAACCCA
>NC_046660.1:120710326-120711912 GCF_010883055.1 Belonocnema kinseyi | reverse complement strand
CGCGGTAAAATTTCAGCCACAACCACGTCTCACAACCGTGAGATAGGTGGTTACAGTCTGTAAAGGAATCAATACGACGATCTAGCAAAAGCCTCGTGCACCTTAAGAACACGGAGCGACGCAAGGACAACCGCCTTCCGCATTTTTCCCGCAAGTGTTCTAGCATATTGTTGACACGCAGGTATGCTTTTTAGGCCATTAGCAAGTGAAAGCTTGGCACCTCCAAGAGCGCCGAGGATAAGGATGATCAGTTTAACAGAATATTCCGGGTACAATCGTTGCAACTCCCTTGTAAGGTCTCACGACCGTGAGATAGGTGGTTACAGTCTGTAACGGAATCAATACGACGATCCGGTAAAAGTTTCGTGCACCCTGAGAACAAGAAGCGATCCAAGGACTTCCGCCTTCTGCATTCTTCCCGCAAGTGTTTTAGCATATTGTGAACACGCAGGGATGCTTTTCAGGCTATTATACTCGTTCAGACCCACCGATTCTGAATTTTTAAATTAAAAATAATTAATTTAATAATTACAAATTTTTCATTCATCAATTTTAATCTCATTTATGAGCCAAAAAAGGTTCGATAATCTCAGCCAAGACAAGGCTCGTCTTGAGTCAAGTAAACGTCGTCTCAGCCAAAACAAGGCTCGCCTTAAGACAAGTAAACGCCATTTTACCTGTCGTAGCCATAAAATTAAGACAAAGGCCTATGTCTCGACTCAGTTTTGAGATGCAGCCAGACATGGGTGCCTTCGAGACGAACTCAAGACATAACCAAGTTAAATTCAAGACGAAGCTTCTTTACTCGGGATAAGACAGCTGGCGAGGTTCAGACATTAGCGCCAAATAAAACTCGGCTGGTAGTAGATAGTCGGTACTGGGACGGTACTACAAGTGGTACTATATCTGTACCGAAGGGTTGTTTTGGCGCCGTACTGAAATTACTGCTAAGGGTAATTTGGTTAATTCTGATATAATTACTGTGACCCAATAAAGATTTTTATGAAGAAGTTTTGCTTGTACGTGTGCGATGCTGCAACATACATGCTAAAAGCCGGTAAAATTAAAATAATATTTTTTCCAAAATTACTGCGCTTTACCCGAGTAAAATGCTTCAAATTGAGTTCGACTTAGTTATGTCTTGAGTTCGTCTCCAATATATCGATGTCTGGCTGCGTCTCAAAATTAAGTCGTGACATAGGCCTTCGTCTTACTTGTATGGCTACGACAGGTAAAATGGTGTTGACTTGACTTAAGTCGAGTCTTGTTTTGTCTAAGAAGACGTTTACTTGACTCAAGACGAGCCTTTTCTTGGCTGATATTATCGAACCTTTTTTGGCTCATAAATGAGATTAAAATTGACGAATGAAAAATTTGTAATTATTAAATTAGTTATTTTCAATTTAAATATTCAGAATCGGTGGGTTTGAACGAGTATAACCCTTCAAAATTTTCTTCAAAAAAATAAAAATTGTAACTTTCTAGAAGGATCTCCCAAGCCGTTAGAAATACGTGAAACTAAATAACATTTTCGGTACCATCGTCAAACATGTATAATACAAACAACAATCTGTTAATAAATTGAT
>NC_046660.1:120709145-120710226 GCF_010883055.1 Belonocnema kinseyi | reverse complement strand
TATACTAAGGAAATTGGAATGGAATTTGGGTTAGACAAATGCGCCAAGGTTTATTTGAAGCGAGGAAAATTTAATGGCATCCCTGAAGATCCTGAGCTCGTTAATAGAAGCGCCATCCGATACCTTTGCGCTGGAGAGATTTATACATACCTGGGCGTGCCACAGAGCCGCATTCAGGATGTGACATCTATAAAGGATACTCTCCGAAGCAGATACAAACGTCTCATCCGACAGATTTGGTCTTCCGAATTATCGGCGAGGAACAAAGTATCTGCAACGAACATCCTTGCCGTCCCGGTACTACTCTATCTCGATTAAGAAAGCATCCGGATTAAGAAAGCACAAGAGAAAAACTTTCGTGAACAGCTCCTAGATAAGAGGATGCACGGTATCTTCCACAGAAATGTGAAGGATCAGTCAATGTCTTGTGAGCTAACGTTTGCTTTCCTTAAATCGCCCGGATTGAAGTCTGCTACAGAGGGTTTCATTTTTGCATGCCAAGACGGTGTCATTTCCACCTTAACATACCGTCGCCACATTTTGAGCCAAGACATTCCCGATGATAGCTGCAGGGCGTGCCATGCGCACCCCGAGCATTTAGCTCACATACAATCTAGTTGTCCAACACATGCGGGAACGACATAGATTCAAAGGCACAATGCGGCACTAAGAGTACTTTATTACCATCTCTGTCACTCCTACGGCATTCACCTTAATATCGCTCCTCTAAATGCTCCTAGGGAAATTGAGTCAATTGTCGAGAATGGGTAGTGCCGTGTATACTGGAACTTTATATTCTCGACAATTGTTTCTGTTGCTCACTCGAGGCCTGACATGGTTCTTCTTGACTTCGAGAAGCGAACCATGTTCGTTATCGAATTTTCGGCACCAGCTGACAAAAACATCATAGCCAAGGAGAATGGAAAGAAAGAGAGGTATCGAGACCTTATAAGGGAGTTACAACGATTGTACCCGGAATATTCTGTTAAACTGATTGTCTTTATCATCGGCGCTCTTGGAGGTGCCAAGCTTTCACTTGCTAATAGCCTAAAAAGCATCCCTGCGTGTCAACAATATGCTA
>NC_046660.1:120663160-120709045 GCF_010883055.1 Belonocnema kinseyi | reverse complement strand
GGTTAATTCCTTCGGGACCACCCCTGGACAATTGTCCGCGACTGCCTATTTATTTTTCTAACCATATTCAGCAGAAACCCTTGGTACAGGGACCCTCTATCCACAACATATAACAAGAGTGTTTCATTATCTTGTTTTTATAATTGAAAAAGTGCGCATCCTATAAAAAATAAATTTGGTTAATAAACATTTTGTGCAGCTTGTGTCGTTTTCAATTTTAATTAATTTATTTCCAATGCTATTTTTTACCACTTGAACTAATAATATGCGTCTGAGCGTAAAGTGGCTCATAGTCTTGAGATCAATAATTTTACACCCTTATTTAAAAATAAAAGTTTCAATAACGCGCAGAAAAATTTTGGTAAATATGATTAAGTATTAAAGGACAGTGTGTGGCAAGCACAGAGTTAGGGTGAGAAAAACTTTTATTTATGAAAATAGGAAATATCTACCGACTCATTTAGGCTATACAGGAGAAGTTTCACTTCTAACTTTCTCTGCCGGTAATCATGCAATCTGTATTACCCACAAACCCGTAGAAGTTTGAAGTTGTCCACTCGCTGCGATAGTGCTTCTCTGACATAGGTGATACATGCCACCTTGATCAAAAAGTCTTAGGACTCGTCACCGGGTGGCGCTCTCGTTCGACCGATTTCAATTCTTCTTTTTTTGTGTTTGTAGAAGTTTCATTGGCGTTCTGTCAGATTTTCAGCTTGATAGCTTGACATTTCTTGAAGTGACTCCGTATTGTGTATATATATATCTTTGTGTGTGGTTTTGATTTTTCACAAAAAAAATGTCACTGAATTTGCACAATGCCGTCATTATCCGTGAGCATTTGGCAAAAAACGAAACGAATACCATCCAACAACCAAAATCACAATCAAAATCCAAAATCTTCTAGTCACTGGAATTTCGTGAAGAGTCTGCGCTATTACACGTGCAATTAGCTGAGAGAAATGTTCATTTCTATTTTCACGAATAATGTTTTTTTTTAATTTTAAGATTTTAAATTATTAAACATTACCTAAGCGCGGCTATAACAGGCAGTCGACAGGCACCAGAAATGTAAGTGCAGAATTGAGTGCCGCTGGCCTGTACTAATGTGAAGTCAATGTAAGCGTGTAGGTAAAGGATATTCTATTTTGACCATGTTCGTGGAAGCCATCTGTATGTTTAACATAAACGAAGTCGTTCTTACCGGGTACCAAACGACTGGTCTCATCATCAAAGTAGAATGCTCTTGATCATGTTTCAGCCAATGGATCTAAGGTTCCACTTTTCTTGAAATTAGGCGTTTTTTAAATTCCACTTATCTCGCTTTTCTAGTTTGGCGCTCCGGAACGCCTAATTATTTATCTAATCCTCTTCGGCCCCAATATTTGGGAAAAAGAGTTAAAAGTAATACTGATTTTAGAATTGCTAGAATATTTTTAGATTTTTTCTTTTATTTTATTAAGAACATCGATTGCCGCTTGGTATTCTGTTTATCAGCACAATCTTGTTCAGATCTTTTAAACATTAGTGTTAAAGAAGAAGAAAGTGTTTCGTCAGTTAGTGTGTGAAATTGCTATTGGCCATTATAAATTTATTTTGCAAAATAGGAGAAGAATTAATGTTATTGTCATGATTATCGGGAAAATTTCTCATCATTGGTTTACAGTCATCATACACGGGGGATAGAAATGCAAACTCTGACATTTCCTTCGTGCATTCTACATATATTTTCGGATGGGCTTGAATGCTTGAATATGTCTTTTCAAGATTTGTAGAAATTGTTCTTAAATTTAATATTTTCTTCTTGTGCCCAGGCTTGAGAAAAGAATTGAGACAATGTAGACTTCAACCCCTTCTGCTCCGTATAAATACACTAATCAAAAATAAATTATCTAAATAATATCAGTATAACTAATTATATTTATTGAACCATTTAAGAGAATAAATTCAACGAATTTAGTGAGTTTAATTCATATTGAGATTGAGACGAAACATTTCAAGAAAGGTTATTTCTAAAAATAAAGTTTTATTTTTATTAACTATTTGAAATGATAGATGCATGCAGTTTACCTAAGAATTCATTTGTATATACAATAAATATAATAAATAATAATAATGTTAATAATTACAAACCTGCAATATTCTGCAACCGACAATTTCCATGTCCAAATTTCGTAATAGATCATTTCTATTATGAGAATAGATTTTCATATAGCGGCGAAGGGATGGGTCTGGTGGGGAAGGGGGCACAGATGCAGCTTTTGACGAATCAGCATCAGATTTCTCACGCATTTTGTTTGGGCCCCCGGATAGATTATAGGAGAATTTAGTGGGAAGATGGAATGGGGGGGGGGGGCAGTCGTTAAAATCTACTATATAAATTTCAAATCTTTGAAGACATTTTGTAGGCTATGTTAGAATTTACAGACTGATTTAAAAATTCTAAATATTGGATTCAATGACTGAGGTATAATTTTTATAATTAAAAATAATTAATATGTTCTGTATTTAAGCTCATATTTCTGTTTTACGTTCTCAGATACTTTTCGAAGTTTAGTTTAAATTTCACTGTAGACTGTGCATTTTTCAAAACAAAATTCTACGACTTCAGTACGAGTTTTATGATCTAAATTTCGAAAATGCCTTTTTCATTTGATGTTTTTTAGTTTTTAATTCTTTTTTTTCGCATTTAGAGTTTTTCTTAGGTTGTGTATAAATTTCAAAAGTGATTTGGAATTTTCGGAAACTAAATTGGACAACTTAAATATAATTTTTATAATCAAAAGTAAAAAAATGCAGTTTCGATGTGCTATATTTCATTTTTTATTTCTAGTTTACTCTCTAAGAGTTTTTTTCAAGTTTACTTCAAATGTCACTATCGGCTTTACATTTTTCAAATCCAGATTCTACGATAAATACTTCAAATTGTATGTTGATTTAATTCCAGTATTATGTAATATACAACTTTTATGGCACTTCCGTTTGTTCTCGATGCATAATATTAATGACAACGGGCTATCCTCGGCGGTGAAGCCGCCTCCACAGGGCGCAGCTAGTAGTCAATAAATTTAAAATAAGCATCATTTACTTTTATTATTTTTTTATCAAGCGGAGTGACGCTAAGTCTTATAATTAAATCGATAATAATGCTTTGAAACATATTCATATTCATATATTGTTAAATCTTAAATAGTTATTTTTTATTATTATTTTTAGGTTTTTCGGCAATTTTAAGCATATTTTCGAAGCCATACCAAACTAATACAACGCAAATCCTCAAAAGAAGTCCTAGTTCGGTTTTTCGATAACACTTAAGTCCCTTTTTTGTGCAGTGCTAAACCAGTGCCGCCCCAACCGTCGGAAAAACTACAAAGTAGACAGGTTGCAAGTATATGGAGTCAGTACTTGTACATAACTAAGCAATTACCCCCACAACCGACGGCAGAACGCCCTAGTCAACTGTTGGTTATCACATGGACTCAGTATTGCTTCTGTGGTGCGCCTGTATCAAAACAGATCACGCCTAGACTTGGCGTGGTATTAGAACTTATTACTGGAATTGCTTCTCGGTTACAACTGGCTCGATACTAGTTGTAAGGTCATTTGTAAGATTTGTAGTCTTTTTAAGACGCATCAATAAACATATGGACGAATCTTTCAAAAACTTTTATAAACTACTAATACCGATTTACAATTTTAAAAAAATTTTGCCTTGTGTAAAAATAGAAAAAATTTGTTATTGGAAATGCGACAGTACAGGAATGGAATGGATGCTTTTAATGTGTCCCCTAAGGGTGTACATTTTTCTTGCACTTTCTTCTCTATTCCTTTACACACACACACGCGCGCGCACTTACACTTACTTGGGGGAGGGGGAGGGGGGACCTACAGTTTGGACTCTCCGGAGATGAACAACTCCCTTGCTAGGCTAGTGTTCACCTCATGGCCCGCCGAGACTCTTCCAGAGTGTGAGGCGAGAATCGAACCCGCAAGACGACGGAGTGGGTCCAAAGCCTACGCTTTAGCCCCCACGACCATCGTCCCAGTTTTAAATGCGACAGTACTGTATTTGATGTATTTTTAATGCATTTTTGAGACCTCTCGGGAAGGAAAGGCGAATATTTGCCACACTACCGGCTCAAAAGCATGCGAATGGTAATAAAGGGAGAACTAATATTACCTATTAATACTGTGCCAATCATCGGAACAATACTGGTTTACAGATAGACCAGTACTGACTGTCACAACTGGCGTAACTCTGAAGTAGCAGTTCTGAAAACGCTTCACATTAATCGGGTTTACTACTGGCGTAGGAGTAAAAAAACGAATTTAGAACTTTTTTTGTTCAGGGCACCGAGCGGATCCTCCGGTTTCGTATAGAGGAACCCTGTACCGGGTGTTTCCGCTGAATACGGTTAGACAACTAAATAACTAGTCGCATATACTTGCCGAGGTACTACTAGTAGTGTCTGTAGGGTACCAGGACGCCTCGTAGTGTATTCATACTTTTCCGGGCACTTCTATCTATCTATTCTATCTATGTCAGTGAGTTGAATGTGATAGAGAAATTGGATACAAGCCACAAATCTAACGTGAGTAGTATGAAGTAGACGTTTTATTCAGCAGTAAAGGAACATGCGAAGTCATGGAAGCGCACTAAGGATAACCTCAATAAGACTGAGCCCTTCTGTGCGAAAGAGTGAATGAGGTAAGGTGGAAGGAAGAACATTGTGCGGTAGCTAGGCAAAGCAGTTCAGACGGTTCAATGTACCATGGAAACTTCCACACCTTCTAATGGGTAGAGAGTGAGGTAACGCACCATGACCCTTCTAAGACAAACAACACTAGTCCAAACCCCAAGAAGTCGAGGCCCCGTATCGCTGAAAAAAACAAAAAGTAAAATATTAAGTCTTCCCGCTAAGACTGTGAAGCGGGTGGAGAACCCCAGGCGCGCTTTTCTGCAGCGTTTTTCATAAAACCAATTGAGGGTTTGAGTTACGACGGGAATCACAAAAATCTAAAGAGAAGTGTTTAGCCAGGCACAGGGATTATCTATGCTGTTTAATGCTACCCAGGTAGCAGTAGGCGTGGAAGGTAATGTGTGCGAGGTATTGGATCTCGACATACGTAAATTAGAAGGAGGAGCTGGCCGTGATACGTCTTCGTCAAGGACACCTGAAGGTGTGATGGGTGTTCTGGTGAGTAAGAACAAAGATGAAGGTTATCAGATGCCATCGCTGCCAGAGCTATAGCCACATGGCAGTAAACTGCGAGAATCTCAAGCAGACCACATCTTTCCGGAGGTGCCGAAAAGAAGGCCACAATGCTGCGAAGTGCGCGACACGCCGTAAGACTAAATCTGTGATACAAAGGACAGAGAGCCCCGGACCGATCATCCGCCTGGAAAGATGAAATGTTCATCATTTATAGAGGCAGTCTCGCTGAAGAAGCTTTATAAACGACGAAGACTAGCCTCGCATAAATAGAAAGAGCATCTGTCGATACCAGCATGTTGAAAACCTCTTGCTCAGATTGATCGTCTGAAACGACAACTCTCGCGTTGGTTCTCTAAGAGAACCAATTCGTTTTTTGTGTAGACCCCTCGCTGCAGTACGCGTACTTACTCTGCAAACAGTAAATAGGTTTAGTGATTATTAATCTCCGGTTTAATATATTATTCAAAAATATTTTGAATTCACGAATTTCGCGGATTCAAGGCAATTATGGAATTTATGGAATTTAAGAAATCCATGGAATTCACCGAAGTCAAAGAATTCCCAGAATCCATGGAATTCAATGAACTATATGGATTCAGGAATTCACTATATTCACAGTTCCAGAAATTCCCGTCACTCAAGCAATTTTCAGGATTTAAGGAATTTGCGGAATACAAGTCATTGGCCAAATTGACGGATTTCAAGGTGTTCAAGCTATTCGCTGAATGCATGGAATGAAAGAAATTCACGGAATTCAAATAATTATTGTCATTACGTGTATTTACGGAATATATCAAATAAAAGAATTGCCTGAATTTTTGTTATTTATGGAATTCACGAAATTCAAGGAATTCATGAATTTCACTAAATTCAACGAATTAATGGAATCCAAGCGAAGAGCTTGAATTCCGTGAATTCCACGAGTAGCTTGAGTTCCGTAAATTCCTTAACTTTCCTTAATTCTACAATATCTGTGAATTACATGAATTCCTTCCTGTACGTGAATTCCTTGAATTGCTTGAAAACCATGAAATTCGTGAATTTTGCGAAGTACTTGTATTCCGAGAATTCCTGGAATTCTGAGTAATTTCTTCAAGAGAAAAGGAAGGATTTTTTTGTCATCCGCTCATATTTATATAAATTTTATTTTCAAATAAAATAAAAGTGTCGATACCAAATGCCGACGTTTAGACACGGCTTCGTGTCCTTCTCAAGGCTGCAAAATACATAATATTTGTTGTTCTATATTAAAAAGCAAAGTATTATTCAAAAGTGAGATGTGGTTCTGAAATAAAGCTAAATACTTAAATACCTGTATGATGCAGAATACAATTATTATTAATGAAATGAAGTTGTAGAGATATAAACTGTCATTACTGTTAAAAATCAAAATAAAGTCAAAAGTTTACAATTTCTATTTATAACCTCATGCGCAAAAGAAGCAGAGGTTAAAATACTTATAGTTCTACATTTTTAAACAAGAACGAAGACAGAAAAATGGACAAACGAAACTTTTTCTTAAAAATGTTAATTTGTTTGCGATGGGCATAATGAAACACAGATGATTCTTAAAACCCGTAGCCAAGGTTAGAAACTTAGAATATGTAGAAATTAAACAGAAAAAAACTCGTAGGTAAAATTTAACGTAACGACCGTAGTACATCTATTGAGTCTATATCATCCTTGAATAGCTTAAATCCCGAAAATTGTTAGAAAGCCGAGAATTTCTGCAATTCTGTGCATTTCGTGAATTCCAGAATCCATAGAGTTGGTTGAATTCCGTGGATTTTGGGAATTCTGTGAATCGAGTTTTTTAAATTTCGTGAATTCCATAAATTCGATGAATTCTATCAATTCCGTGAACTTCGTACGCGTACTGAAATCAGGGGCGTGCTCAAAAAACAGATTGATTCTATTCGATAATATAAGGTTCTATTCAATAAGTTCGATAAGGTACTATTCGATAAGTGGTCGTTTTCGACAATCACTCTAATAAAGGGGTTTTCAACATGCTGGTATCGATATATGCTCTTGCTATTTATGTCAACCCGATCGTTCCAGGCGGATGATCGGTCCGGGGCTCTCCCTCTTTTGCAGCGTGCTGGAGCACTTTGTTGCTTTGTTGCCCTTTTTGCCGCACATCCAGTAGGATTTGGTCCGCTCGGGATAGCATCAGATAACCTTCATCTTTGTTCTTACTCATGAGAACACCTATCACACTTTCAGGTGTCCTTGACAAAGCCGTCCCACCGCCAGCTCCACTTTCATCTCTAGGGATGTCGAGATCCAAGACCTCGTACAGATTACCCTCCACGCCTACTGAATAACTGAGAACAGCTTAGAGCTGCCCTCGGGTACACCTACAACTTCAACGAGCATATCCCCATTTCGCGCTTGCCTTACATATCTGATTTTTAGATTGAGGATGCCTGGCTAAATGCTTCTCTTTAGATTTTTGAGATTCCTGGCGTAACTCAAACCCTTACCTGGTTTGATGAAAACCGCTGCGGAAAAGCGCACCTGGGGTTCTCCTCCCGCTTCACGGTCTTAGCGGGAAGACTTAATATTTTACTTTTTGTTTTTTTCTGCGATACGGGGCCTCGACTTCTTGGGGTTTGGACTAGTGTTGTTTGTCTTAGAAGGGTCATGGTGCGTTACCTCACTCTCTACCCATTAGGAGGTGTGGAAGTTTCCATGGTACATTGAACCGTCTGAACTGCTTTGCCCAGCTACCGAACAACGTTCTTCCTTCCACCTTACCTCATTCACTCTTTCGCACAGAAGGGCTCAGTTTTATTGAGGTTATCCTTAGTGCGCTTCCATGACTTCGCATGTTCCTTTACTACTGAATCAAACGTCTACTTCATACTACTCACGTTAGATTTGTGGCTTGTATCCAATTTTTCTATCATATCAAACTCAACGCCATAGATTTTGCTCAAACTTTCATTTTGTCGTTTATTCAACATTCTGTTTACACATATAGCTAGGGGGTAAAGTTTCGCCCCCGAATAATCCCGCAAAGTCTGAATACTCTATGAGGCGTCCTGGTATCCTATAGACACAATTAGTAGCACCTCGGAAAGTATATGCGACTACCAATTTAGTTGTGTAACCGTATTCAGCAGAAAAACTTGTTACGGGGTTCCACTATACGAAACCCGAGAATGTGCTCAGTGCCCTGGACAAAAAAGCCCTAGATTTTTTCATTACTCCTGCGCCAGGTGTCAACCAGTTTAATGTGAACCGTTTTCGGAACTGCTACGTCGGTATCACACCAGTAGTGACAGTCAGTGCTGGTCTATCTGTAAACCAGTATTATTCCGATGATTGGCACAGTGTTAGCAGGAAATACTAGTTCTCCTCTATTACCATTCGCATGGTACTGCGCCGGTAGTGTGGCTTCTATTCGCCTTTTCTTTCTGGGATATTTAAAAAATGCATAAAAAATACATTAAATACAGTACTGTAAAAGGCCTTAAAAAAGACTAAAAATCTTACAAATGACCTTACTAATGAGCTTACAAATAGTACCAAGCCAGTTGTAAATGAGGAGGAATGCCAGTAATAAGTTTTGGTACCACGCCAAGTGTTGGCGTGATCTGTTTTTATACAGGCGCAGCACAGACACAGTACTGAGTTAATCTGCTAAACAACAGCTGACTTGAGAGTTCTGCCGTGGGCTGGGGAGGAAATTGCTCAGTTCTGTACTGCTACTGACCTATATACTTTGGAGTTTTTCCGACGATTGGGGCGACACTGGTTTAGTACTGCTGTAGTACAGACTATACGTACTGGCGACTAACCTGCTTAGGAGTTCTGCCGACCGTAGGTGTGATACTGGCTTAGTACTGCACAAATAAAGGGACTTAAGTGTCATCTAACAACCGAACTAGGAATTCTGTTGAGGAATTGCGGTGTACTGGTTTAGTATTACTTCAAAAATATGCTTAGAATTCCCGAAAAATATAAAAATAATAAAAAATAACGATTCAAGATTTAACAATATTTAAATATAAATATCTTTCAAAACACTTTGATCGTTTTGATTAGAAGACTGAGCGGCACTTTCCTTAATAAAAAAAACAATTGTTAATGATGAGTTGACCTCTTTCAATTCCCAAAATAATGTGAATTGTAGCTCTCGCGGTTTTATTCAGTTAATCATAACCTCTGCTAAACTTGATCAGGTTGATATTTATATGCGTGTTTTCTTAATTTGTAACCCTTTGTTGCAAATTTCCTGTTCACAGAATTTACCTGAATATTTTTACTTGGAGGTTTTTGGGGTCGCTGATTAAGAACCTGAAGTCAGAATTTCGATATTTTCAATTCAAGATGGCGTAGTAAAAATGGCAATTTCAAAATTTTGAAAAAAGAGATATATGAGCTTGAAAATCTCTACTTGAGGGTTTTGGTGTCTGATTACGAATCTTAATTCAGAATTTCGAAATTTTTAGTTGAAGATGGCGATTTTAAAATTTAAAAAAAAGGAGATATATAAGCTGGAAAATCTCTACTCGGGTGTTTTTGGGGTCGCTAATTACGAATTTGAAGTCAGGATATCAACAATTTTAAATTTAAGATGGAGGGCTCACGATGGCGGTTTCAAAACTTTGAAAAAAAATATATATGAGCTTCAAAATCTATACTCAGTAGTTCTTGGGTTTTTTTCTTTTTTACGTTTTTAACCGATCGTTTTCAATTGTATAGTTTTAATAATAAATTCGTTATAAAAAATCGCGGAATTCGATAAATGCCTACTTTATTAAAATCAAAGTATTCAAAGTCTCATATACGATTTCAACGATTTAAGTATCAATGTAAGCTCAATTTTTTCGACTAATTTTAATTTGAATTCAGGAACTTTAAATTCGTAATAAGCGTCTCCAAAAACCCCAAGTATACATTTTCAAGCCCGTTTATACCTTTTTTCAAAATTTTGGATCCGCTATCTTGGATCCACCATCTTGGATTTAAATATTTCCAAATTATGACTTCAGATTCGTCATCAGCAACCCAAAACATCCCCGTGTATAGATTTTCAAGCTCGCGTATCTCTTTTTTCAAAAGTTTGGAACCACCATGTTGAATTCGCCATCTTTAATATTGATATTTCTGAATTCTGACTTCAGATTCGTAAATAGCGAATTCAAAAACCCCCGAGTGTAGATTTTCAAGCTCGCATATTTTTTTCAAAATTTTAGAAACGCGACCTTGAATCCACCATCTTGAATTGAATTATTTCAAAATTCTGAAATCAGATTTGTAATCAGCGACCACAGAAACCCCCAAGTAGGGGTTTTTAGTTTATTATATTAAATAGATTCTTCAAAAATGAATTCTTTCGAAAAAAGGCATTTTCTAAGTTTGTTTATTTATATGACAATTATTATAAACGATTATGTCAAAAAAGCTATACTCTTATTTTCTTTCACCAATGAATTAGCTAATAAACAAAAAATCCGACCTAAATACGCTAACTGAATAAAAAGGCAAAAATCTGAAGTAAAGTTGGTGGGATCCCACGTTCCCACCGTGCAACTAAGGGTTAAAATGAGCTTTACGATACACATAATAATTTTGGAATAAAAATGATCTTATGCCCATTTTAGCATTTAAATACTTGTTGTAAAAGAAGCTTGAGTTTTCGCTTTAAAAACCACCTAGGCTAATAAGTGGGGATAAAGTTGCTATATGTCTTAAAAGGGGTTCTTGCGCCCGGCTGCCAAGCCACGAACTTCTGTGATGTAAGCAAGCACCTCGTACTTCGTATTGAGTCTATTAATAATATTATTATAATAGGAATTTGTATATTGGATATTTTCTGAATATATTATTTTGCTTCCTTATTGATTTTTAATCCTGAAATTGTAATATTGAATGTAAAATTAGTAACTTCGTTGACCGTATGTACGAACTTCGATGCAAATACGTAAGTGTTTTGAAATTATGTTTGCCATATTGGATCCTGTATTTTTATTCTAACATATTGATATTGAATTTAAAATCAGAGACTTTAAATAACCCAGTGTGCCAAGTTACATACGAATCAGATGATAGAAATAATCTCTTACGACATTTGGCCATGCCAATTTTAGGTTGATGAATATGGCAGGTTTGCAATTATTTTCCTTTTGATTATTCATTAATTTTATCATACATAGAAATGAATTCTTATGTAAACTGAATAAATTAATAATTCCAAATAGTCAATAAAAATAAAATTTAAATCTGAGAAATAAGATTTCTTGAAATAATCTAAATCAATCTCAATATAAATTGAACTCACTTAATTTTTTGTGTACGATGAGAGTAAACCAACGATTGGAAATTTTTCCGACAATGTTGACAATAACATTAGTGCTTCTTCTATTCTACAAAATAACCTTAAAATGGCCAATAACCGATTCCATATAAAAACTGACGAGACATTTCCTTCTTCTTCAACACTGAAGTTTAAAAGATCAGAACAAGATTATGCTAATGATGAGCACCAAGCGGCAATTGAAATTCTTAATCAAATAAAAGATAATTTTTTAAAATATTCTAGCAATTCTAAAAAAGTATTACTTTTAACTCTGATTTCTAAATATTGGGGCCGAAGATGATTAGCTAAAAATTTGGCGTTCCGCAGCGTCAAAATAGAAAAGCGAGGAAATTGATAGTTGAAAATGGAATTTAAACGACGCCCAATGCCAAGAAAGAGTAGAACTTTATATCCAGTGATTGAAACATTATCGGGAGCATCCTACTTTGATGATGAGAACAGTCATTTGGTACACGGTATAAAAGATTTTGTTTATGTTAAACACACAGCTGGCTCCAACGAACATGGTCAAATAGATTAACCATTACGCATACGCTTACATTGACTTTACATTAGTTCACGGTAGCGGCAATCAAGGCTGCACTTCCATTTCTGGCGACTGTCGACTGCCTGTTGTTCCATCAAATTATACTATGGCTCTGAAACGAATGGGTAACATCAATAGAATATACACCCGTGCCTAGGTAATGTTTAATAATTCAAGATCTTAAGATTTTTAAAAAAAACAACATAATTTGTGAAAATAGAAATTCACATTTCTCTCAGTAAGTTTCACCTGTAATAAGGCAGACTATTTACGAAACTCCAGTGACTAGAGATCACTAAGACGTCACGAGAGATGCGTTGCAGGAAGGGACTTTCTCACTTTGACGTGCTCTGGAGTACTAAAGGCAGGCTTCTGGAAACCCGAATAGCTCCCATGAACTCGAGGTTAGTTGGAAAGAGAATACCTAGGGCGCACGTGTCGTTCAAGGTGCTAAGAACGGGCGCATTCAATTTAAAAAAAAATTTGGTTACGGAGTGACCTGTGCGTTTGTGTCCATCACAAAAATGTGCACCTAATGCTAGATTCTGTAGACTTGAAAGAATCGTCTTCTGCTCCAATTGATGCTCCCATTGAAACTTATCATGACGCTATAAAGAAAATTGTATCTAGTCACTCGACTCCAGAGTACTACCTCGACGAATTTTCTGCGTGTCCTAGCAAAAGCGCTGTTAAACACTTCATAACATCAGTTCTTTCAGATCAGTGCATTGACAGAATAGAATTTCAAACTTGGCAGGAGACTTACGGAAGTACATCATGTACAGAAATAATGGATGTAGAAGATTTTTCTGAACAGCTTTGTGAACGTCGGTTTCACTCAAAATCGCGTTCTTTCACAGCTTCGCAACAATAATCGTTTTTTAAACATTAAAGAAGACATTTAAAAAAACCTAATCATTTATTCTGTGTGATTTCGCTGAAAAGTATGCTTTCTCAGTACAGAATTCAGCTCAGTAATTACACTAAAATAACGATCAAGCCTCTATTTTTTCTGTCGTTGTTTATTCCAAGGAAGGCAGCGAGCTAAAACATTACAGCATTGTTATAGTATCAGACGGTTTGAGACATGACACATTTGCAAGATTACGGATTTGAGAGAATTGTATTGAATTATTTAAAGGAAAACTTTCAACACAAGAAAGTCATTTATCTCACTGATAGAGGAGTTCAATACTTTGAGAATAAGTATAATTTTATTAATCTGCTCCACCACGAAACACATTTTGTTATTTTGGCCGAATGCCACTATCACTCAACGGTACATGAAAAGGCCCATGTAATAGCATCGGTGATAATTTCAAAAGACTCGCCGTGCGTACTATTCTCCATGCAGCATCAAAACATCAAATTTTAACTGCTGATTCTATTTATTAATCAGCGAAAAAATCTAATTGAAACTCCAGCATTATTAAGAAATAAGAAAAGTCACAAAACAAGTACTGGAGAACTTCAAAGTAGATTCGAATCTGTAAAAACAGTAACTGGAACATAAAAGTATAACTCTATAATCCCCTGTCATGTTTTTCCTATAAAATTGGAAATTTTCCCCGATTATTGTCTGAATTTTCGTAAATAAATTTAGAAATCATTTCCCCAATATGAAAGTTTTTCACTTTTTTCGGAATTTTTTCCATTCAAATTACAAAATTTACATCTCCTTCAATTCCTAGAAAGTTTAGTACTTTTCTATGGAACCCTGGAACATGAGTTCAATTTTTCAAAAAATAAAAATTTCGCCTTGTTAATTAAATGGGATTTCAAACATAGAATTATGTATTGCCATTTTAGCTTCATTTGATATATTTTTACTTCTGATAAGGGGACCTGCTCTACCAATAACCTTCTTACCTTCATTAATTCGTCTATCTAATTCCTCATCTATCTTCCCGTCCCTAGTAAATAAGCTACCAAGGTATACGAACTTATCAACTTGTTCAATTCTCTCATCATTTAATAAAATATTGCATAGCGTTTTCTCACTCTTTCCTTCGAACACCATAGTTTTTGTTTTATTTGCGTTTATTTTGAGGCCCATGCTCTTCATGCTTGCATCTAGTTTATTCAACATTCCTTGTAGGTCTTCGATAGACTCTGCCATAACAACCTTATCATCTGCAAACGCTAACCCTCGTACCCTTACTGTTTCGAGATCCACACCCTCTTCGTCGAAGAGAGCCATTCTTAAACACTTGTCCATAAATAATATAAATAACCATGAAGACATAACGCATCCTTGTCTAACTTCTCATTATCTTATATAAGCAAAATGTTGTTTCTTAGTAAAAAAACATACTTATTTCTCTCAAGGAATATTTATTTATGTTAAAGAAGTATTTCCGTCAATTTATGTTACGTTTATTTGAAACAACGAATCACGCCTTTTAATATAAAAAAATTGTTTATAGCGCCAAGTAATATTAGTTACATGTAATAATTATCTTTTTGAATTTAGGTTATACTTCTTCACATTAAAGTAAACACTCTTCATGTCAGAGAGCTCTTTCTTACAGTTGATGTAAGATTCATTGCATTACGTAGAAATAAACAAAATATTTATTTGCACTTCAGAAATATTTCTTTGGCCATATTCTGCACTATCACTCCTTTGAATCAAAGAAATATTCTTATCAGATACTTTATTCTGTGTATGATATATTTCATAAAAAATTTTTTTTTTAACTTTTTAAATTTATTTAAAATCCAAACTTTTCTGGAAATTTGTCCACTTTACAATTCGGTAAAATTTCTATCTTAGTGGATAAAACTCCTGATTATTTCATATTTTTTCATTAAATGTTTAGTGAAATTTCCTTATTAAAGTATTAAATCGAAACTTTTGTGAAAATATTCCATAATTAGATGTATGATAAATTTCACTAGTAATAGGACAAGTCTGAAAAAGGTTAGGAAACTACATTGGAAACTACCTTAGGAAAAAACTATTTATTTATAGCTGGAAATATATCCGATTATCTTCTTGGTCATTTTTCCGATAATAGCCGGGAATCGTAAAATGTTAATGATCGGATTTTTCCCTAATAGTTTGAATATATCTCCTACCAAAGAAAGGGCAAAATTTTCCACTAAATGTTGGCAATATTTCCGACCATATATAATAATTTTTCCGAAAATAGTCGGGTATCTTAAAACCCTAAAGATAGGAATTTTTTCCTAATAGATTGGACATTTCTCCTACCAAAGAGTGGGCAAACTTTCCAGCCAAATTTTAGTGATATCTCCTACTATTTCCTTGGTAATTTTTTCGAAAATATTCGAGTATCTTGAAAACCTAATGATCGGAAATTTTTTCTAATAGATTGGAAATTTCGCCTACCAAACAGTGGGCAAAATTTCCAACTAAATGTCGGCAATATTTCAGACTCTATACTTTGAAAAATTTACGACGCATTTGGACTTTAAGCTGCCCGATTATTTTCAGGAAAATTTCCGAAAAAAATTGTACAGTGCAGCAGTTTGGAAGTTTCAGTCTAGTAGCTAGTAGAATGCATCGTGATAGGCTTCTTCTGAATTGTTGGCATACCAGCATCGGACAGCACGCGCCCTATGTATTGGACCACTTCGCTCCTGCATGCGGAGAATCAATGTTTTCTCGATAACTCGCACGTCGCACGTTCATTATAGCCTAATCACGCGGGATCCCGAAGAATTGAACCATTGTAGCCTCAACCTTGAATTGATAGGGGTGAACATAAAGATCTAAAAAAAGTAAATAAATATTTTTAGACATCCTTCCATCAGTTTCAAGATGTTAATGGTGAAAATAAACCCTTCAAATTTCATTAACTTATCTGCAACCGCTTTCAAGTTATTATGTTCAAAAGAACTAAGACTAGCCTCCCTTTCTTGAAGTGCGAGTCTAAAATGACCACTCTCGCGTTGGTTTTCTAAGAGAACCAATCCGTTTTTTGAGTAGCCCCCTCGTTTCATTACGCTTACCTATACGGCAAACAGCAGATAGGTTTAGTGATTGTTGCTCTCCGGTTTAATATATTATTTTAAAATATTTTGAATTCACGGATCTCGCGGAATTCAAGGTATTTATGAAATTCAAAAAATTCGCAGAATTCACGGATTTAATAAAATTGGTGAAATTCACGAAATTCAAGGAACTCAGTCAATTCCATGAATTCCGTTAATTCCATGAATTGCTGGAATTCCGTGAATTCCGCGAATAGCTTAGATTCCGCAAATTACTTAAGTTTCCTGAATTCTGCAATGTCCGTGTATTCCTTGATCTACGTGCATTCCTTGAATTCAGTGAATTTTTTAATTGCATGAATTCTTTTAATTTGCTTTAATTCCACAAATTCCGGGAATAGCTTGAATTCCGTAAATAACTTAAGTCTCCTGAATTCTGCAGTGTCCGTTAATTCCAGGAATTCCTTGATTTACGTGAATTCCTTGAATTCAGTGCATTTTTGTAATTGCATGAATTCTTTGAATTTGGTAAATTCCAAAAATTCCAGAAGACGGCATTCGCAGAATTTCAGGAATTCACGAAATGTAAGCAATTCAATAAAATTTCGCGAATATCGTATACTTCTTGAATTTTTTAAACACCGTAAATTCCATGAATTCCGTTAATTCCATGAATTGCTGGAATTTCGTGAATTCCGCGAATAGCTTAGATTTCGCAAATTACTTAAGTTTCCTGAATTCTGCAATGTCCGTGTATTCCTTGATCTACGTGAATTCCTTGAATTCAATGAATTTTTTAATTGCATGAATTCTTTTAATTTGCTTTAATTCCACAAATTCCGGGAATAGCTTGAACTCCGTAAATAACTTAAGTCTCCAGAATTCTGCAATGTCCGTTAATTCCAGGAATTCCTTGATTTACGTGAATTCCTTGAATTCAGTGCATTTTTGTAATTGCATGAATTCTTTGAATTTGGTAGATTCCAAAAATTCCCGAAGACGGAATTCGCAGAATTAGAGGAATTCACGAAATGTAAGCAATTCAATGAAATTTCGCGAATATCGTATACTTCTTGAATTTCTTAAACACCGTAAATTCCATGAATTCCGTTAATTCCACGAATTGCTTAAATTCTTGTGAATTCCGCGAATAGCTTAAATTCCGCAAATTACTTAAGTTTCCTGAATTCTGAAATGTCCGTGAATTCCTTGATCTACGTGAATTCCTTGAATTCAGTGAATTTTTTTAATTGTATGAATACTTTGAATTTTGTAGATTCCAAAAATCCGGAAGACGGAATTCGCAGAATTTCAGGAATTCACGAAATGTAAGCAATTCAATGAAATTTCGCGAATATCGTATACTTCTTGAATTTCTTAAACACCGTAAATTCCATGAATTCCGTTAATTCCATGAATTGCTGGAATTCCGTGAATTCCGCGAATAGCTTATATTCCGCAAATTACTTAAGTTTCCTGAATTCTGCAATGTCCCTGTATTCCTTGATCTACGTGCATTCCTTGAATTCAGTGAATTTTTTAATTGCATGAATTCTTTGAATTTGCTTTAATTCCACAAATTCCGGGAATAGCTTGAATTCCGTAAATAACTTAAGTTTCCTGAATTCTGCAATGTCCGTTAATTCCAGGAATTCCTTGATTTACGTGAATTCCTTGAATTCTGTGAATTTGTTTAATTAAGTGAATTCTTTGAATTCCGTAGATTCTATTAATTCCATGCATTGCTTCAATCTCGTAAATTCTGTAAATAGCTTGAATTACTTAAATACCTTAAATTCCTTAAATTTCCTTAATTACTCAATGTCCGTGAATTTCGTGAATTGCATTAATTCCTTGATTTCTGTTAATTCCTTGAATTTCGTCAATTCCTTTAAATCCTTGGATTCCTTAAAGTCCATGAATTCCTTAAATCCCGTAAATTCTTTAAATCCCGTGAATCCCGCAAATTTCCTAATTTCCGGAAATTCTTTCAATTTCTTGAATTCCATGAATTTCTTGAACTCTATGAGTTCCATGAATCCCGTAAGTTTCTTAAGTTTTTTGAATTCCATGAATTTCTTTAATTCCGTAGATTAAGCACTGTCGTAACAACTTGTTTTTCGGTTTCAGATAGTTTCAAAAAGTGGACATTTGACAAAAACAAACCTTCTCTATTGTGTCGACGATTCAAGATTTTCTGTCATTGTGGGTAAGTGTGATACGTGTAAAAAAAGTGCAAATTACAAATTTTACAAGTTTATTCTTTCGTACGGTGGGTACGCCAAATTTTACTACTTGTATTTCTCAATGCCTACGATCTCTTTTTCAATGCCGCTTGGTGGTGATTTTGAGTTTTGACCTAGTAACCTGACTAAGTTAAATTTTGATGGTGGCTTTTTTGTTTCATTCGCAAACATTAAAAATTTTGGATAACGTATCGTTCTGTCATCTGTTAATCACAGAAAGTAACCATTTGTTGCCATTCGACTGTTACGACTCGCTGTATGACTTATAATGTCGCTTCTTAATTTGCATTAATTTGATGGCATACGCTTTGGTGTTCTAATACACAGAGAGAAATAGATGTTCAAAATAAAGATCTAGATATTCAGGGTGAACATATTTAATTTTTAACTATAGGACTACCTGCTAGATGTTAATGGTCAGTTTATGTGGATATTAAAAGATATATGCCAGTAGCCCTTAATCTATCTAGATAATTAGCAGTATTAGTATTGCTATACTATAAACAGAATACTAATAATCATAATTTTTTTCACATTTTACATATGACTCAAAACGTTGACTATAAGCTAAATCAAGTGAAACGACCAATGTCGATAGAATATTTCACGAAATTTACTATAAGTTTCCTCAAGTAGCCGATAGAGGTATAGCATCTTGCTGCACTCGTGCAACGACTTCAGAAAGTTGGATGTTTAAGTCTAACCTTTCGGATGTTTGAGTTTATTATATACATATTTATACACCTAACATCTTAAATAGACAGCATATTTTACGCGCAAATATCTGCATGTTTTGCGGTACTATCTGATACTTTAAGCATCAATATTTGTGCCCGATGTAAATTCTCGAAACGATGATCTCAGCCTGGTGAACTAAGGGAAGCGAGAGCTGAATTATATCCAAACTAATAAACGAAGTAAAATATATTTTTTTAAATAAGAAATTATTAGCACAGATGCAGACTTCGGAAGTTTGACCATAAACTCTCCCTCATTTAAGAAATCTATTCCTACGAATCTGGAGGTGTATTTCTTTCGACTATTATTTATGTACTCAGAAGCAGGTTTACCTTCTGCTTTTTTAACTATTTATCCGCTGCAAGAATTACCCATGCAGCACTGTGCATTAAACGAATCCAAATTAAGAAGCAATTTATGTCCTGAAAAATTTTTTTCAGCGAATCTTATGAACTATTCCGTTTGGTTTTCCATTGTGTTGAGATCGATAGGACACTCCAACTTAGGCCACTGAGACTTTTCGTTGAGCTAAACGCATGTCCTTTACCCGCTTGTCTACATTTCCATGCAAGATTTCCAGTTATGTTCTTCAAGTTTCGTGGTCTCCTAGATTCTGTTTTAATTATACCCATCTCGGTCAAAAATTTTTGCTAATTTAATTTAAAATCATGCTTTTTCAATGGTTTTAGTAATTTATATGTTTTAATAGGGCTACTCTAGCTTTCCCACTAATAAACCTAATTTCGGGAGCTTTGTTTGGATTTATCATTGACCAGTATGCGAGGATGGAATATGCATCTACACTTGCAACGCATGACAAATGACGTTCTATCCTAATATATATGGCTGACCAAAGCATGGTGGGGAAATTCTGTAGTGCTCAAATTCTGTCAGTTTCTTGGTCCACTCTTTCCATTTGGCTAACTCCTGGTCGCTTATTAGCTTATACAGTGCAATTATGCTACGTGAAATGTTTTGAAAAAGCATCTTTCCCCTTATCGTGAAGGGGAGAAGAAGGCTCAGGGAATCGAAGATAGTTATTGTAACCTGTAATACTTCACGATTCTTCGGTGGCTTAGAGTTTGTGCGTTATTTATGTCAAACATTTGAGCGTCGTTTCTGTCACTAATAGAAAAGTTTAAGCGTTGCCTTTGTGATTCAGCAGATTTTATTTCGAGGATTGCGTCTATTTTAAAGGTAGCGCGACTACCGTCCACGTCTTTAATTAATGATTCCTTTGCTAGTGGCATGGTATAACCGTAATCTAAAAATGCATACAAATCCACGTGCTTTTAGGGTCATGAATACACATTGCAATCCTCTTCAAAATTGCTCGTGAAATCGAGGAAACTTTCCTACCGTTATCGCGTACGCGTGCACAATTTGTTGCGATCTCGTCCACAAGTAGCAACTTTGCATAATTAAGCATTGCATTCGTTACGAAAATGTCATCGTAATAGACATCTGAAAATATGCGTTTCTTACTTGCCTACTTCTATGTACCAACTTGATCAAAAAGTTTTAGTACTCGTTACTATGTGGCGCTCTCGTTCGGCCGATTTCAATTCCTCTTTTTTTAAGAAGATGAAACAAAACAACTTAGTTTCAGCAACGCTATGGGACAAGTTTTATCCAAGTTCCAAAAAGTAAAAGGAAAAATCCCAGCGTTTTGGAGATTCGCCATTTCCATCATCAGGGGAGAACCGATAAAATATGTATAGTCTAGAATAGTAAATATAGAATATGTAAAAAAGTTAAAATAGTATAATATTCTTAGTAAGTAAGCAACAGAAAGTACTTACGGATTAGTTTCGTGAAGACATCATTTTTTTGGAGTCAGTCAAAACTAGTTGTAATTTAATCAGTTATTGTTAATATGTGGATGTAAACAGGAAATTTCCTAATTAAAATTAATCTTCTGTAAAGTTAAATAGTGAAATTGTTAATTATTAAAAAAATAAAATTTTTAGTAAGGCTAGGTTAGATTGTAAAGCATTTTATTTACCATATTTTGAGTTCCTGAGTGATTATTTATGAAGTAAAATTGTTAATTAAATGTAAAATGTCATTGAGACTAGTTTAAAAAGTAATAAATTATGTTAAGAAGTTAAAAATAACTGTTTAGATGTTTATGAGGGCAGGATGGAAAAGCATCCTGCTCCCATAAAGATGACTCCAAAAGTGACTGTCATTAAGGAAACTGATGCATCATATAGTACCATAAATCGGAAGAAAATACGCCAATTATAAAGGAATATAAATAGAGGGATGGAAGTATTAAGAATGTAAGACCTAGCAACATAAATTCTATTTCAGAATTAACCAATTTTAATTTTTAGATTTTTGGGTATTGTTGTTAATAGTATTGTGAAAGAACAAAAAAAAAAGGATAAAAAAATATATAATTATCCTTAATGAAAAAATTCAAGGGTAGAATTGTATGATTCGTTAAGGTAGTCGAAATCAGTAATTTTGTTAATGCAATCATCTAGTTCTTTTTTAATAAAAACCATTTCAGCGAATGCTCTTTTTATAGGATTACACTCTTGATGTAATATTTCAATCTCATCCCAAAGAAAAAAGTGAAAAATACTATTATTGATATTGTTATGTAAATTATCATTTAAGACATAAATTATGACGTCTTAAATGCTCATATCATGTGCGAAGTGCGCATATCCATTGTAAGTTGGTGATACGGCGGGGTGAATTTCTTACACGGAGAAACTCTTGATCGTAAAATTTGGCATTATAATATTGATATTTACAAAAGTTCGATGGCAATCTAGGGTATAGCCGATAAAAAGTATTATTGCCGCAGCCGTAGGAAGAAATACCTTTTCCATTTCATTTATAAATATACTACAAACCTAATAATTGCCATGTATAGTTAGAATTATTCATATTTCTGATAGCAGATTGAAGTTAAAAAAAGTGATATGCACAAATTAAATGATAAAACCGTAGTTGCAATAACTAGCATTTAAAATAATATAAGTTGCAAAACAGGTAAGAAAAATTACCATTTTCAATGGGAAGGTGCAATGAAAGAAAAAACAATTGAATGTAGTGCTTCGCGATTCAGTACCAAATGACGTTATTACACGCGCCGAAGTTCATGAGGATGACAAAACTCCTAAAACTTATAATTTGTTTTATCACAGGGCAATATCTCCGTTCTGCTGCCCCGTAGACCCATGTTCAATTCCCGCCAGGGCTGATATCTGCTAACAAGGTTTTTTATCTTTCAGCTTAGAATAAAATATAAATATCTAATTGTATGTTTGATGTATAAAATGTATATTGCGTAAAGTCAATGCGAATTTAGTTTTATTTTGCTCTTTCAACCATGGAAGTTTTTCCTATTTGCTATGGGAAAAAATAGAAATGCGTAGAATGAACATACAGATAATGTTTTAACTATTGTGTTTTGTAAACTTCACAGTCTTTTTTAGAGATTATAGTAAGTTTCTTTTGGTATTGGTGCAATTACTTCATCATTTATTTTATATTTGAATAGACATCATAACTTCAGACTTTAATATTCACAATAGTAATTCTTTCAATAGTGACTCTATATCCTGGCTTGCTATTGTCGAATTGTAAAAATAAATATTATACCATCAAATTTTATAACTGAAAGTTTCTCCGTGTAGTTACTTCTTTTAGTAAATTGAAACTATGTAAATATCCGAAATGACCTGCGGCCTCAAGATCGGCGACGCAGTTTTTTACTTTCGTGGCAAAATTAATTAAGTTGGAGCCTTTAAACTTTCTTTATACTTGCGCATAAATGCATTACGTTTTCATGTTCTGAAAATTTACCTTTCCTTGAGGAATGCTGGAAAGCATGCATAAAACACAGCCATTCGAAGACGTGCCCGCTGAAAGTTAGAATTTCCATTACGGCCAGAGCTCGATTAATTAATGGCTCACTGATGTAAGGCACAGTCGCGGCTCTGATAGCTGCAAAAAATTTTAAATAGCTCATTCGAAACTGTGTTTTTCAACACGTATCACAGCGTTCCTCGTTTTCAAACTCTCTTTTTAGCTTTGATGAGCTACGAGTACGTATTGAGCTATGCATGCGATGACTCACCTGTTGTGATTTATTTGAGGAGACATTATGTGAGAGCGACCTTGAATTAGAAAGTTGTTAATGGCCCGAAGTCGTCGCAATTGAGATTGCGGATTTCTTCGCTTGGACATCTTTGCTCGACTTGACACATTTAAACTTTACGTACCGCAGATGCTGGCACATACAAACTTTTGAGTTTGTATCAAGCAGCGTGCTCGACCACTTTTTCCAGACAAAAATCCGCAAAGTACGTTGCGTATATTCTTACCTTGTATTTCGTGACGCATTCGATATCTCTTACCAATTTCAGGCACCGCAAATTAATTTGCATATATTTTTCGATTGCAATTGATCAATTTGATTGATATTCGAAAATTTAAACATTCATTTTTCATTATGAATCATTAAAAATTATAATTTTAACAATGATATTAAGACGCAGCTTACTCTCACGATTCCACTGATATAAGAAACTCATTTTTAGAAAAAATGTCGTTAAACAATGTTTTTCCATTGTAGGGCAGAGAAAGTAAAAGAATAAGTAAATTTTTTTTAAATGTTCAGTAATGATTAGCATAGATGTAGGCTCTGGGAGCTTGGAACACAACCTCTCCCATACTTGAAAAGTCAATTCTTTTGACTTGTTCCTTCCAAAATACCAAAAAGCTTTCAATTCGGAAATCGGATTTTCCTTTAATTTAATTTATCTTTTGATTCACGTTTACTTTAAATTAATCGTTTATTTGAACTAACTTATTTATAGATATACCTAATGAATTAATTTAATTTGAATATATACATCTCAATGTAGGCAGCTTATAATCTAATCAAGTTTTAGCACAGACAAACCCACAAGCAGATATGCTAGAATATAGATACTTCAACGCAGACAGATTTTGACGTGCAGACCTCAATGTGGACAGTTTTTGATTTAAACAAACCTCAACAAGGATATTTGACCAAGGCATCCCTTCATATGGACGTGCTTCGATGTAGACATTCGATTAAGATATCCTATCGCTTACGACTTCCAATCAGAACTCACCTCTTTCTTCTCAGACCAAAAAGGCTCATAAGCCCCTTATGTTCCAAAGGGAAGGTGACGCTCACCCCCTCCCGTCGAGGCAAGCAATCGAACAAATAAGAAACAAGTAGTGAATTTCCTTCTGCCACAACGTTTGAAAATCCACCTTTTTCCGTGTGGAGCGGGAAAGAGCGCGAATTCAAAATTGTTATCTTTCACACGTGTTTCCAATTTCGGACATTTAAAAATATAAACTGGTTGAAATAATAATAAGTGCAGAGCTCTGACTAGGAACGTTTTAAGATCATTCCATTTTTTATTTTATGACTCTCTAAAATGGAGTAACTTAAATGTGCAGTTGGATATAAATACAAATCCTTCAATTTTTTCAATATGTTACGAACATTTTCTAAGGGGACGAACTTAGGAGCACTTTTTTGAAGCTTTGAATTTTGAAACTTCTCGTGTCTTGATTAATATCTCCTATTGACATTATACATGAATATTCCAAATTTTGGACACATAAAAAGATGTTCAAAAAAATAATGTCCAGTGGCAGCTTATAAACAAATTTTGGAAACGTTTTACATAGTTAAATGCAAAGGCCGGACGAAATTTGGCACAATTACTCTAACTTTTAGTGAAATATCCACTAGTTCCTAAAATGTGTGTTTACTTTCAATTTTTCGTCATTTATAATCAATAAAGATATCAAATAAAACTTGTATTTTGATATTCTAAATTGATTTAAGAATTATGAGTCTAGGTAAATGTATATATTAAAATTTTATTTGCCAATTATTTTTATGTACTTATATGTTTATTGTAAAAATGAGGTTCATTAACCTCTCTGGCTAAGCTTGATCCTTTGACAGATTTTCGTATTTCAAAATAAATTTAATTCCTAAAAAAAAGTTAACCAAAGGTGCTTCATGTATGAAAAATTCAAATCAAAAGACCAGATCACACAATTACAAATCAGAGTTTTCAAAAAGCATCCGAATTTTTTCTCTATCACACTAACCCCGTTATCATACTTAACCTTATCGACCATATTCAAAGTTTTAGTTTGCTTTGGTTTTCTTTGTTTTTGTAGACTATGATTTGAAGAGCTCGAAAGAGATTACACGTCCAGGAGGGGGGGGGGGGCAATGAGGAATATTGGGATAAAAAGTGATAAAACTGGGTAATATTTTTGCACGCACTAATAAACCTGCGTAAGCTAGGAAATGAAATAATACATCAAAAATGAATACATGTCTGTCAGCAGACTTCCATGAACGAAATTGACGTATTTACCTTGACTAAAATTGCAATTGCCTTAATAGACTATCTATAAGTTGAATTTATTGGAAGCTTGCTACGCGATTTTCTCAAGCTTTATTTAATATTTTCCTTTGTTTCTCCAGAAGCCATAAGTATACAATTTTGAAAAGAAGACATGTGTTCTTTAGATTAAATGAATTCTAGTGTCTTGTCTGTATGACGCATCAAGTTCGTACGTGCCAGATCGATCATGCTGTGAGAGATGTCCTGCTGTGATACAGGACACTAGCTGCATAATCTGTTTCTTATGCTGGTTTACCCTCCGACCCCGATCCGTATGCGTCCACAGACCATATTCGATGTTGTAATAAAAAACGCACTCTCTGGTATTTCCATCCTAGCTCGATCGTGATGACCATTCAGAGAATCACACGTTAAAGTGAAATGTTTTGAGGATACCAGTCATGGTCTCCCATGCTTTATATTAAATTTGATATAAAACTGTACTCTCGTAATCTTTCTTATTTATAGTATTTATAATTTTACTGGTCATGTAAAAGAAGAACCCTTTCTAATAGCACGTTACTATAACTTTTTTTGTAATCACTGTAAGATTAAATTTAGAGAAAATAATATATACTTAATTTAAGCAAAAATGTTCGCATATGAAATCTGAAATTAGAGATATGTTTGAAACATTAAAGTAAGCAAACAGAAAGACTGAAAATCATGTAGTAAAAACCTGTAAAATACCGGTTGAGATGATCTTAAATTAAGGACTCTTCTAGATGAAAGTAAGACTCATATTTATATTGAAATATTGAAAGTATGGATCCATTACCTCTCCCCGGACCCGTCAGTCCTGAACTATAATTACATGAAGTATAAAGTTAATCATTATAAAATCCTTGTAGATTCGCTATCAATACGCAAGTAGAACATTTTTTCTGTACAAAAAACCTCGAAGACTCACTTTTTTATTTATATGAATCATACTTTTCGATCACAAGTTGAGAAAGAATAATTAGCCTTAAATATAACTTGACATTAAAATATGAGCAGAAAGTGCTAAATACAATTTAAGAAACACAGCGAACTCGACGAGTGTTCAAGAACTTTGGAGGTTTACGTCAAAACGTCACTTGAAAACAATTTGTTAATATAAAAAAGAAAGATTTATCGGAAATAGTCAGTGTTAGATATGGAATATTCATTGTATACAGTGAAAATACATATTTCCGATTTAAACTGTTTTTGTCAACAACAAAAAAAAAAAATAATTTTACTATGTCATGTAAGTTTCAGCATATTATAAGCTTTCATGAACTTTGATTTATGCCTATAGAAAAAACTAGATTAAAAATATAGGTAAGGCTTACTTCCCAATTTTAGTTTGCTTTATTTACGTCGAGAAATTTTGATTCCTTATTTAGGATAAGTAAGTGCTTTATTGAAGATAGTTTGTATACCGTCATCCAGGGCAAATCGCTAGAGTTTTTCACAAATTTTGGTTTAGACCTAATGTAAAAAGTGCCTTAATTGCCACAAATTTTTAATAGCCGAACTACAAAATTCATTGGAATAAAATTTAAAAATGTTACATTTATTTCAAAATAGGTTTGAAGTATTTACAAAGCTCTGTAGTAAACCAGTAAGCAATTTATTATCATAGACACTTACTAATTTCGGTAGAAGAAAATTCTAAATTTCTTGCATTAATATCTACAGAAGATGGCAATATTTGCAAAGGACTATAGTAACGTCGAGAGAGACCGGCGCACTTATTTTGTAAGCGACTTATGTTAGTAAAAATTTGTGCAGTCAGATTAGCAGACGAAAAAAAATAAATCAGTCATGCGCCGCTTCGCGTTGAAGGTTGCGACACACGTATGCTTTACACGAGCATACGACGTAAATGCAGACTTATTTATTATGGGATGTTGAACTCTTTCGCACTATTATATTTATTTAATTAAATTGCAATTGTACAGTACACATGATTATATTACTTTATACATTATTATTATATACATGCAGGAATATTATATTACAAGCTGAAACAGAAAAATGTGATTAAAAATTCCATTCTGCTAAAGCAGATAATGATATCCAGAAATTTATCGCTCTTATGCAGGAAATGCTAGCACTTAAATTGACTTCCATTAAATTATTCATTAATTGTTCACAGTGATGGCATTTTCAAAATTCGAAGCACTATATCTTGACGTAATCAAATATCCTAATATCGAGGTTTAATAATCATTTTTTTCTCTCTGTGGAAAATTTGTTTTTTAATTGTAACTTTTCGTATTATCCTAATTTATTGTAATAAGGATCTTTGCATCAAACCAAATTGAGTGATTGATGATTTTAAGAAATTTCAGTAGAGCATTGGTCGGCTGACGTCGTTTACGCCCGGCTGCACTCGGTCCAACGCTGAGCTCGCTTACTAAGTCACTTACTAAATATTCGAGAGCAATCTTCCGAATTTGTCTCACTCCAAAATACAAAGAATAAAAAGTGTCATAGCATAATTCATATTACTACAGACAATAGCAATTCTTCTTACAAATTTAGTCTTTTATGTTACTTTAGGTACTTATTACTTCTACTCTTTTTATATCATTTAATTATGTCTCTACTAATTTATCCCATCTAGAATCTTACTATAAAAAATACTAAGACTTCGTATTATCAACAGGAAAATTTCATATAAAAATAGCATGGCTTACAATTATTGCATTAAAATATAGGAATTATCGCATTGGTCCCTCGATTGTAACCTAATTTAGTAATTTTTTCAGTACAAAGTTTCTCAGTGTAGTTGTACTAATTAATCTCGGTGTGGGTAAATCGCTGCGCTTACATTTTTCGGCCTATTTAAAACTGAAGAAAAATGTTTTTTACGGTCATCAACAAGTACTGCTAACAGATGTGCGTGCACTCCACTTTTGGAATTAATATTAAGGGCATGTGTTACTTTGTCGTGTGGTCAATTGGGTACAGTTCCCCCGGCTTTTTTTCCACAAAAATGAAAATTTTTAAAAACTAAATTCGGGGATGCTATAAAAATATCATAACGGACGTCCCCGGACTCTTTTTTGAGAGATAATAATAAAAAAATGTATTGTGCTAAATAAGAATGTTATGCATGTGCATTATTTTGTGGTTACGTCGTTTTTTATCTCTGCCTTTCCTATAATCTGGAAATTATTTATGAAATAAAGTTTTTTGATTGCCTGCAAACAAGGTTAGATCCGGGAGATTAGTTACTATGTTTATTTGTAAGTCCAAAGTTTTCGGCCAAAAATATTTTGCAGTTTGGAACTAACGCTCGGGAGAATTGTAACACACATAACCTCGGAATAGACACACACCTTGTTAGCAATATCAAAATTTTTTGGAAAAAAACACAAAAAAAGTGTACAGGAACTTCCGTTAGCATGTTCGCTATCATTTCCCAGACTTTGAAGACAAAATATTTTTTATCCTAGGAAAAAAGCAGGGGGAATCTGACACTGAAAAAATCGATACTAATTCCTAAGCGCTATGCAAATTAATCACATTTTTCTAAATTAAAACTTTTTTTAATTATCCCACAAAAATTGTGTGGAGACGTCCGTTAGCATGTTCGATATCATTTGCCAAATTTTTAAGACAAAATATTTATTATTATAGAAAAAAGCCGGGAGAGCCTAAAATTGGTAAAATCGACAATTTTCCAAGTATCACGTGCCCTTAATTTTAAGACTATAATGTACTAATATAACATATACTTTATGTTTACACTGTTCAGTTATTATTGAAAATTTCACTACATAAGTAATAAAAATCTCTGTGTTTATATTTTTAACGTAATTGGTCGATGTTAGGCGTGTTTGAATGTATTTTTAATGTATTTCAGTTGTAGCCATTCGCCATGGAATCTTTGGATTTAAGTTCAATCGACAATAGTTTTGTTGTTTTGATATTTCTTCTTTGCTATATAATATGAAATTTTCAGTAGTCTAACCTGAGTATAAATCAAAAGCATATGGGCGAGATCAGCTGTTGACTTTTTAAAGCATAACAAATGCATGGTACATGACACAATCCCATACTGTATGTGTATTAAAATAGTGAAAAATTTTTAGAAATACTTGGAAGAATAAAGAAGGTGGAGGTGTTAAGAAAACCTTCTTTATTATTTTCTTTAAATTTTGAAAACACAAAAAAAATATTTTTACTGGAAAACCCCACCTCATTACAACTTTTTTAATATTCTTGAAAAATGTAAAATACAAATTTTTACAGCGTTAAAAATAATAAAGAATTAAAAATTCCATTTTGCTTTCAAAATGTGCAAGATACAACAAAGAATGATTTAACAAAAGTTAAACACTGAAGAAAGGTCTACAAATTTGTGATTGGTCACTTCTTGATAGGACGGGTAGTTTTTATTTCATTCGTAAAAACGAACTTTAAAAATAAAAAAATTTAATTTTTAGAGAAACGACACAAGTTGTCAAAAAAAAAAAGAGTTGGAAAAAGGTTCCCTTTAAAAAAAGAGCTGCAAATTTGTTATTAATAACTTTTTTATGGGATGCGTAGTTTTAGTTAAAATCGTAAAAAAGACGATTGAAAATAAATTAATTAAATTTATGGAAAAATGACTCAAGTTGCAATAAAATGTTTAATAATAAAATGTTGTCTCGTATAGCATGCGCACTTTTTTTAAATGATAAAAGCAAGATAATGAAAATAGGTGTTTCAATACTCGAGACGTGGTAGCGAATAGACAGCCATTTTACCGACTACAAAAGGATTTCCTACGAAACCTTAAAAAATAAGCAGTTTCTATCAAATTTCAAAAACACATGGTGTTTCCAGTCTTATAATTGACTAAACCTTTGTAAGTCGCCTGGGAACGCTAAAAAAGTATAGGTTGAATTAAATAAATAAATGCAATGAAAAATCCAAAGCTTCCCAACAAAAGAGGAATAAACAATTTTTTTTGTTTTGAAAAACATTGCTCCATAAAATTTGTAGGGATAATAAAGAAAAATGATTTTCCCAAAGCTGGCATTATTGAAAAAAATGGTGTGAATTATGTCACCCGAAAGATAAAAGATGCAAACTCTGAAATCTTTTATTTTATGTGGAGGTAAAAGGATCAAAGCCACATTGGAGAGAAAGAAGACGCCTTTTTTGCTTCTGGAGTTTAAAAAAATTATTTGAAAGTACTTTTGTCTCCAAAGATATCGTTCAAAACATGTTTAGAAAGTATTTTCCATAGATATTTTATTTACGAAGAGTTTCCACTCTTTCTAAGAAAAAATAAATGTTCAAACATTTGCAAAAAGAAAAATTCGAAAAGTTATAAAAAACCTAACATTTAAATATAATTAATATTCAAGGTGGAAAAGCTTTTCTACGTTAGAATTTACATGAGGGTAGTCCTTATTTTTCAATTTTGGATTCTTCTTGGTCGCAACCGCTGTTTTGTTGGAATGGCCAAAAAAATTATCTTCACCAAATTCGAGCGAAAACGGTTAATATTAACATGTGGCCTAAAGCACTCTTAAGTTTATCATGCAATTAACTTGTGGAAAGTACCGTGACATTTTAAATGCAGTTAACTTGTTTGTATTTTATTAAAATCCTTTGGCTCTGTACAATTACGATCTTTAGATTACATATGTTGAAAAAATATATCAACACGCAAAAAAATTTCTTTTAAACATTGACAAAACGGCGGATACCTACATTTAAACCAAAATCACAATTTCCACAATTAATAAAAAAATATTGTAAAATTCTTCCAAGATGCAGATTTATTGATTAGAAAGCACGTGGTGACAATTAAAATTTGAATCTTCGAAGAAATTATAGTTGGCCGCCTCAATTTTGTTTTGCAAACTTAGTATTTCTTTGTTTCTCGGTGACAACTTTTTAGGTGTCAATTAAAATGCTACATTATTGTAAAGAAACATATTTCGTGATGCATAAAAATCAGAATTTGGAAAAATTCAAAATGGCGCCTTATGAAAGACTCAGAAAATCATATTTTCTATGCTTTTTGTCCAAAGATCTTCAACTTTTGAAGAAAAATCAATTGTATTGTTACAAAATGTATAAATGGAAGTAAATCTCGAAATTTTCACTTATTAAAAATGGCACCTCACTATTATTTCCAAAAAGTTATATTATTTTTTACAAATTTAAACAACATATCAGATACATTTTCAGAAAGGATTTAGTGATTCTCAAAACTAGAACATTTTTTAAGCTTGGAAGGTTGGCTCATGAGATAACAAAAATATCAATATTTCTGACTATTCGGCGAAAAGTTTTTAAATTTTGTAAAAATATGCCAGTATACTGCAGCTTTATTATCTTTTTCAGAAAGTGGTAATAATGAGTGATAATAATGAGTTTAAAAAAAAGTTGAGCGTCCATCTTGATTTTTTTCAAAATTTTGAATTTTTATTGTCATCACGTGCTTTATAATTAAATGAATCTACCTCTTGTAAGAATTTGACTAGATTTTGTTATTGATTGTAGAAATTGTAATTTTTATCCAAATTGAAGGATCCGCCATCTTGCAAATTTAAAGAGAAGACAATTTTCGTGTAGATATATTTTTGAACATAGTCTAAAAATCATCATTGTGTAGATCCAAAGAATTCCGATCAAGCATTAAAATTTTACGGTAAATTTTTTCATGATAATTGCATGAGAAACTTTGATTGCTTTGGGCCACATGTTAATATTAACCGATTTCGCTGAAATTTGGTGGAGATAATTTTTTTCGTCAGAATTTTTTTTTTTAAATCGACTAAGAGTAAATAAGGACCACCCTAATGTACATGTATGTTAATGTTCATTTTACATCCTTGTACATATGTCAATTAAAATTTAAAACAATGGTTACATTATATAGAACTTCAGTTCATTCGAGTTTTGGAAACCAAAATTTAAATCTGTTTGCAAATCGCGGACGACTAATTTGAATAAAAAAATTTGACAAAGTTACGTAGACGTCTCGCTTTTGCGTGATTTTTCCACAATTTAAATCTAATGTGAAACTTCAGGGACCTCAGAATATTGTTAAAGATTGACTGATTTGGCGTAAATTTAAGCACTTTCTAATATATATATGGCACATGGCGACTAAGTACTTCAAGTTAAGCCATTCCCGATCCCGAAAAAAATTAAACTAAAATAAAACTTTGTAGCATATTGTAATTCGAAAATTAAATTTTTCTCATGTTTCTTATATCTTAGCCACTGATAAGAAAATCATCAGTATAAAAGTAAATAATATTTTTCGTTGCAATTGTAAAAGTCCTCGCAGAAAATTGGACTACATGCAAGGCTTTCCCGAATACCCTAGAGAGCTGGTTAACATCTATGCCAAATGTGAACTCTCTGTGACAAATATTTTTGTACAGCTTGGAGTAGTAAATGATAATATGTTCCCATCCATAAAAATTCCGCAAGTTATGGATGCTTCAAATTAGATTGGGGGAGCTGGATCGAGTTTTAAAGTGTAGTCAACCGAAAAATATAAATTTGTAAATTTACTTATTTTTTTCATTTTTTGCGGAATTTATTGGGGCCAAGGATAATGTGCATGCTATATAATCCCATTGCTCTTTTTTTAGAACCAACTACTTGATTATATTGTTTTCTTTGATTATTTTACATACAATTCTTACATATTTTACATACATATTTACATACATATTTACATACATATTTACATACATATTTACATACATATTTACATACATATTTCTAAATTTCCAGGAACTACCTATCACGAAGATCATGAATCAAAGAACATTTCATAAGCTGTATCAGGAACGACGTTTATTGTTCTCCACGTAGATAAAATCGACAGAACCGAGTCAATGTTCCTCTAGATGTCGCCATTCAAGCAGGAAGAGAGACTAAGAGTCCACGGATAATGTTCACTGTCTGTTGCACGACGGCGACGAGGCGTTTGGCTCCTCTCACTGTTTAATTATAAGTACTAGATTGCATGTTTCAATTATTAAAGGTAGTTGTATATGGAATGATAGGTACTGGAGGAATTGAGATTGTTTTTGTGTTCAGACTCAAGAAGACCGAGCAAAGAGAAGCGCTTCATCATAATCAGTCATCCAACCTCTAACTACAGCCTGGACCCCCTACTGTTCTGACGTCCGGATATCTTCGTCTTGGAATACCTCGCTGACAGGCAAAGAATTTGATATCGTGATTAGCTTGTTGAAGTATTTGTGTTAACGCGTTGCCACAGGACGCTCATTGTTTTATTTCACTCGTGAGAGGGCGAAAAATCGAGATCGACAAGGAACGAGAAAAAGGTTCAGGGGCCAATTCGAATCACGGACCATATTTACAGAGGACTAGATTGTTGGAATCACGTGCTGTGAATATCCAATAAACTTTCAAGGAGGAATGACCGACAGATTTTCATGGTAATTTGCAAGACCTTTAAATTTGGAATATTTATAAAAATACTAAACTAAATGGAAATGTCCTGTTCTTATATTAACAATTTCGAACAATTCTCTCTCTCTTCCTCTCTTCCCGCTCTCACGCTGTTTGTATCCAACTACACCCCTCCCTCCCTCTCTCTATCCTTGTATCTATCTCTCTCCTCTCTTCCTGGGAAAATGTATATATGTATATATTATTTCTAACCCTTAGTCTTTTGTTTTAAAAACAAACCCCACTTGGTCTTGAACCTGATGCAGAAACATTTGGACTCTAAAGAAGAAGGTAATGAAGCTTGCTTTAGTGTTCAAGGTCTAGCTTATAAACTTCTGAACAGCTATAGCTAACTTCAAAGAATTGCAACATTAAAACATTTGAGCGAGCTGAGAGAGACGCGTCGTATAGTCGCCGCACCTATCTCTTTCTTAATTGTTTGAATATAGTTAATTGTGCCAAGATATTTACTCGTCGATAAAAATAGAGGGACTAGTGACTGAGACGTCAGGTGACGTCCGAACTTACGGAAGACCCTGTGGCGTTCAGTAGGAATCTTTGAATTCTATTGCGTGGTTCTTTGGTTAGTCCTAGTTAGGCTAAGTAAGTCTCCGTGCGTCACGAGAACTCTCGCTCCAGCCGGATACAATACAAGTCGGATAACCTGCAGCCCGATAAATGTACACTACCCTTAAAACGCCATGACACGTACGCCACGCACACTAATTGTGGTTCTCCCACTACGTGTTGTAGTTGTAGTCCCACTACATTGTTTTCTGGGTGTAATTCGATTTAAAACACAGGCTTTATTTAGGTTATATTAAGCACCTCTTTTCAATTTATAAAGTGACTTGATGTAAGATCACAGTCTGGCTACAGAGACTACTTTAAATATTATGCAGCGGCTAGATGTTAGCCTACCGCCTAGCCAACAACTAGTTTCTAAACCATGCAGTGGTTTCATGTTAGCCCATATTATCGTCACCCAATACTTTCAAGACTACATTGGGTCTAACTTGTAGTTATATAAGTATGTAGTTCGTTTCAAAGATTTCAAGCTATGCTAGTTTTTAACGGAGCTGGTCTTGTTTATGTTACAACTTGAAACAAGCCCACTTTTAGTTTTGAATCAAGACTTTTTTCCTGTGCACCGCAGGGTCCCACTGGGAGCAACCGTCATCTAAAAATGATACCGGCTCCTAGTAGAACAACGGTTAAATCATACCTAGAACTACGGCTAACGATCGCGAGATGAGTGTTCACAGGGCACAATAAAATTATAACGACAGACCGACGAAATCCCCGTGTGTCTCGAGGACATGAAGCAACCCAAGGATGACATCTTTCTGCATCCATCTAGCAAGTGCCTTGGCATATTTTTGACACGCGGGTATGGCTTTTAGGTTACAAAACAGTGATAGTTTCGCACCTCCGAGAGTACCGATCACAAGGACAATTACTTTAACCGAATATTTTGGGTACAGTCGTTACTGCTTCCTTTTGAGGTCTTGATATCACTCCTCATTTTCCTTCTCTTTGGCAGTGATGTTATAGTTGACCGGAGCTGAGAATTCGACTACAACTATAATTCGTTTCTCGAAGTCTTGGAGAACGATGTCAGGCCTCAAGTGTGCAACGGAGACTGCCGCACGAAAATTGTAATTGATTAAAATGTGGCAGTTGTCGTTTTTGACAATTGACACAGATAGTATGTGTAGTATTATAGTATTGACTATAATACAAAAAATATAATATTGATAGTATGCGTAGTATATAGTATTGACGCAGATAGTATGTTTTCTAGGTACTTAGCATGTGCATGGCATGCTCTGCAACAGTCGCTGGGAACCTCTTGACATAAAATGCGGTCACGGAATACGAAAGTGGAAATGAAACCGTTCTAGCCGTTCTAAGCCCTGGTGATCTGAGAAAAGCCATAGGTTGCTTGTTTGTGAAGAAGAACACATCTCAGTAAAATGCTACGAAAAAAAAAATATTTTGGGAAATGCTGAGAAAAAACCTTACTCCTATAAGCGCCGTGAAAAGAAACCTTACTCCTGAAAAAACCGTGAAAAAAACCTTATTTTTGAAAAAGCCGTGAAAAAGACCCTATTCGTTAAAACTTTTAATTGAACTGTTCTATTCAAAGAAAAAAAACTATAATAATCATTTTGTCGTGAAAAAAGTATTATTGGTGCACTATGCAAAAAACTATGAATAAATGTCAAGTTAAAATCGTGTGTTTTACGTTGCCACACAGTGCACAAAAATCAGAAAAAGGTGGACAAAATTAGAAAATGTTTATAAAATCGGCAAAATTTCATTACTTACGGGCTTTTGAGGTCGCTGATTACGAATCCGATGTCAAAAATTCCGAAAACAAAATGGCGGATCCAATATGGCGGATGAGTATGCCTAATAAGCTTTCGATTCTTTTCAAAATTGGTATAACGGGCTTTTCAAAGTTGCTGATTACGAATCCGATATCAAAAATTCCAATAACCAAATGTCGGATCCAATATGGCGGACTAGTATGCTAAATAAATTTGAGATTATTTTCAAAATTAGTATGACGGGGTTTTGTAGGTCGCTGATTATTAATCCGATGTAAAAAATTTCAAAAACAAATTGGCGGATCCAATATGGCGGATGAGTATACTTAATAAACTTTCGATTCTTTTCAAAATTGGTATAACGATGTTTTGAAGGTCGCTGATTGCGAATCTGAATTCAGGAATTATAAATATTGAAATTCAAGCTGGTGAATTCAAAATGCCGGTTCCAAAATTTTGAAAAAAGAGATATACGAAATGGAAAATCTATAGTCGAGTTTTTTGGAGACGTTGCTCACGAATTTAAAGTTAGTAAATTAAAATTAAAATTATTTGATCAAATTTAGTTCACATTGATACGTAAATCTTCAAAATCGTAGATGAGATTTTAAATACTTTCATTTCAATAATATAAGCATTGAATTGAAAAATTCAAAATTTTGACTTTAGATTCGTAACCACCTACCCCAAAAACCTCCAAGTAGATATTTTCAAGCCCATATAACTCTTTTTTCAACATTTTTAAATCGCTATCTTGAATTGAAAATTTCAAACTTCTGATTTCAGATATGTTATCAGCGACCCCAAAGAACTCTAAGTAGAGGTTTTAAAACTTATTTATCTCTTTTTTCTAAATTTTGAAATCGCCATCTCGCATCCGCCATCTTGAATTGAAATTTTCGAAATTCTTACTTCATATTCATAATCAGCGACCCCAAAAACTCCCGAGTAAGGATTTTCAAGTAAATTCACTAAACCCCCGAGCGTTTTCATAAGTATTTTTTGACGATGCCTTCTTAATAAGCTACTTATTATGGTAGTTTCATGAATAATGTTTTTTTTTCACGGCGTCTTAACAAAAAATATTTATTTAATGGCGTTTTCACGAGTAAATTTTTTCTTCACGGCGTTTCTTAAAAAGGGTTTCTTTTCACAGTGTTTACTAAAATATGTTTTTTATTACAGCCATTGAATGATGCGGGTTTTTTTACAGTACTTACTGGCATATATTTTTGTTCATCACATTTTATGAGTTTTTTTTCATGGCGTTATGAGAAGAAGTTTTTTTCACAGGAATATAATTTACGGGTTCATTCTCCTAAGCAACGGTGGTATATGCTTCGGAGTGACTCCTTCACTGACGTTACATCCTGAATGCGTCTTTGAGGTACGTCCAGGTATGTATAGGTCACTCGAGAATCAAACTGTCTAATAACACTTGTATCCAGAAGCTCAGAGACTTTAGGAACGCCAATAATCTTTCCTTACTTCAGATGAATTTTGCAACACTTGTCCAATCCAAAGTCCATACCAATATGTTCTGTGCACCTCCTGATGATATTTACAGCATTAGGAAGTTTTTCTTTAATATACGCATATATTTTCAGGTCATGCATATGAAACACATGAGTGACCTAATGCTCGCAATGATCAGTGTCACCTCAGGGGTATCCAGAAGAATTCCGTAGTGCGAGGTATAGAGGCAGGAGTGTATTGCAAAGAAGCAGAAGGCTCATGGTATCACCTTGAAAGACGCCTACCTGGAAGATGACGCCGTTCGTTGCAACACGATAATTTTCTAATGAGATAGCAAATCTAGTTTTCTAAAGGGGCGTCAATCTCTCTATGCATCTCACTATGCATGGCTGAACCTTCGAGGTTTCCAACAGACAGATTATAAGTCTATGAGAGGTTGAATCGACAGCTTTCCGGTAGTCAATCCAGGCCTCCTTCTTCGAGCCACGTTGTTCATACATCTCTCTCGAAACAGACTTAATGCTTCAAACGATCCTGCTGCTTTGGATAGCTGTAAATATTTTATACAGTGCGTTTAAAAAATCTATTAGCCTCTTATTCTCTGTGTTGGACAAGTTGCATTTTTTCGATAAGAGTATAGTGCGATATAACACTATCCACTGCGGAATGGGCGTTTCCGACTTTGAATATGTGGGCCACATTTTGCTTTGTGTATGTAAACTTCTTCCACGAGAAGTTCTTTATACCATCTGGCCCCTTAGCGGAAAAGTTCCTCGTACCCTTGAGTGCTTTTTTACCTCTTCGGCAGTGATTGGGGGACATTCCTCCTCACAGTGAAAAAAGGTTCCATTTTGTTGCAGAGAATTTGATTTTATTTTTTTGGTTATTTGTCTGACTAAACAAAATGGCCGAGAATTTTCGGCACTGATGTCATAGCGACATAACCTAAATATGCTATCTAACCGCACGCAAGTATGACAACTACACTTAACAGGTGATACTTTTAATATCAGATTTCGTTAATTTTGTTACTTTTCAAGTACACTGTACGATCAGAAACCCGAAAAAGTTTACAAGTGAGCTAAATTACTCTAAGAACGTCAGCCATTTTGGTTTGACTTGATACATGATCCCGAATCAGATCAATATGATCTCAAAAGTCGATCATTCATTCCAGACGATCGAAATGTTCTTGATTTCGGTATCATTTTTGTTGCATATCAAATTAATATCAATTTCGGTATCATTTCAAACATTTTTTTACTGTGCTCAAATGTTATAAGGTCGCAAACATCCTTGAAGCGGATGATATGATCAGTATCTTCTTTCGACTCCAGTGTTTTCGTGATCTTGTATTTAGTATATGCAGGTAGAAGGAGCCAACCAAATAATTGTAGGTAGCGTTCGCAGTGACGAAAGTCAAAAGTACTTCGGTGCGCCTAGAAGCGTTTCCAACGTAGAATCCTGAATTCGCACTGGGAGTCGACTTGTAGAAATCTCCACCTCGAAGCCGACTCCGAAGAGAGTTGGAATGGCAGTCATTCCGAGGGGCTATTCACTGAGTTACGATGAGTGCAAGAATACCGGGATTTCGAAGAGTGCGCGATCTTGACTCAAAAGGAACTCAGAAATGCGCTGAGTTGAGCTGAGTTCGACCTGAGTGGAGCGGAAGGAGTCAGAGCACGTCAGAGTTAGCGAGAATGGAAAGAATACGGTAAGAGTGGAGAGAGAACGCCGAGAATACGGCTGAATTCAGAGAATACGTGAAGATCAGAAAGAGTTCAGAATTAATTAAAAGAATACTGAAAGAGTTTCAAAATGATTTTTCGGTCAATTCGGAGAAACCGGTCAACCGTATCTAAGCTGCGAACAATGAAAAAGGTCATGCGGCTACGCAAGCGACCGATCGCTGTGCTCCGCAACGGGATCCTCTTGGATGAATGACCTTTCTTATGATCTGTCGGATCTTCGAAGATTTGCCTTGATTTCCAAGAATGAGTTCTGAGTTACAAATGACTCCACTTATTTTCACCAAGTGAATATCCCCCCGAGTCGCTCTCGACTACCGGCGTTTCGTCCCGGGTTCACTTGTGTGGACTCGTCAGGGTGGTTGACCAAAACTGAACCCTACCACAGACGCCTTGAGTTATTTAGTTCTCTAGTCAACCATCTGACCAGTATCCGCGCCAAACGGTACTGAACTTCTGTGATGAGAATTCAGTGCACACGGTCAGGTTGATACCGGCAGAACCTGCAGAACGATGCGTCTTTGCCGCTGCCGTGATGTCGTGGCTGAGTCCCTACAGTCGGGTCTGTTAACACTCGCTTGAATTCGTCGGAAAGTCATTCGCATGTATTTTAAAGGAAATTGCACCTCAAAAGCTGGTCCGGAACCAGATAAATTGAACAAAAAATTTTCAATTTACTGTAGCGAAGAATTTCACGAATTTATTTCTATAAAAAAAGATCAAGATAAAACGTGGACTTTATAAATTTTGTTGTACTCTTCGATTGTACATTCTTCATTCTTTATTTGAAAATCTGAATTCATAGTATAAACCATTTTCCCATTTGAAAAATCAATAGCTAAATCATTTGCTTTTTTGCAACTTCTAGCTGCACTGACGCAGCAAGTGCAATGGGCGTAGACAACGTTTCGTATGACATGAACCTAATTATTTTCCATAATTATATCTTATTAAATATATATATATAGGCAAGGGGAGTCACGTTAATCAATCACCCCGAAGAAAACAGAAAACTGCTACGTCCACGTCGATTATCCTGGGTTACGCTAAAAGTAGTAGTTTGTTTTAAGACTAATATGGAGTATTGCAGAATCGTAAGCGTGCATTCTCAGTAACAGTCAAATGAAGAGAAATTGAATTTTTCAATTACAGCGCCATCTATAGCGACACAAGAAAAATGTTTTAGACAAATCATACCCATTTTTAACCAAAGAATCGGAATATGCAATAAAAAATAGGGGTTCCTAATCAAGGTTTTGATCTTGCCCCACCCCCAGGGGGTGGTGCGGGGGAACCGATTTTAACACAAGTGTATGTACTCCTCAGAGTGATTAAATTTTGATTCATAACATTTTTTCATAGAGTGCCTATTTTTCGAGATATTCCAAAGTTTCAAGTAAAAGTAAATTAAATCTTGGCGCTTATGCTACGAAACCCAAAAAATTAAAATCGACCGTCTGATCTGTACCAGATTTGAGTTATATTATGTAATGTTTACCAAGTTATACGCATTTTTCCATTCTTTTCCCATTGTTTCTTTCACCTGTTGTATCTTCAGCAATTCAAAATAAGTTCCCTTGCGTAAGAAGTTCATAAGAAATTCATAAGAAGTTCATAAGAAGTTCCCTTCCGTACCATGCAAAAAAAGTGAAAAAAAAAACAATAAAATAAACCTTTATTTATTGTGATTCGGATTCTACGTTAAATTTTCCGTAGGAAGGTCGCGGAGTAATTGCAACAATTGTTTTTGCATCACTAAAAATAAAAAATACAATACCATCATTAACATAGGCTGAAGGCGACTTCGGGCGCATCTTCTGTCTGTAGCAGCATACTACTTAAGTGACTATGGATGCGCTTGAAGTTGACTTTAGCAGAAGATATGACATTTTTTTAACATCGCTGCAAAAAAAACCATGGCAATTACTTCGTGACATTCTAATGGCAAATTTAACGTAGAATCCGAATTTCAACAACCCGTGCAGAAAATGCGACTCGGTTTTGGTAGTGTGCTAGTTATTTCGCCCTTACATTATTAGGGCGCTAAACGGGAAATCTGGAAAAAATTGGCAAAAACATCACGCTTTGTGGAAAAGGCACTAGCCTAGAATCTCTTACCAGATTCAAGCGAGGGTGCCTTTCTATTGCACAACTAAATAAGAAGGTCCCTTCTCTATCTTTGATATATTTCTCTATTAATTCCTAATTTGATTATAGGTTATGTGGTTACGTGTTATGGTTTACGAGATTTCGTAACGATTCCGATTAAAGTTCTTCTGCGCCTAAGAAACTATTAAATTGGAAATTAATTGTTTACACTGTGTAAACGAACAACAAGTATCGTTTCACTAGTATGAAAAATATATTTTATTCATTATTTTTGAATCGCATTGTAGAACGCTAATTGCGATTATTTACACAAATTGTACAATGTAACTGTACTTTTAAATACTTCTACACTTCTTTTTTCTTCTGCATACTTTACTTTTCAAACATTTATTATCTTTAGGATAAATTAACTTTAAGAGTGTTATCCTGAACATTCATAACCTCACTTTCGCTTTCTGCATTGTCACTTTCGTCCACTATTGTAGATTGCTCAGTGCCTACTTTTTTATTCGGTAACTTTTGCATCACAAAGCTTTAAACTTTTGGAGCATAACGCACTCAAACATATTGGCTGCATTGACATGGACATACGTGTCTACCCGTCGGGGTTTGAATTTATTGTATAAATAAAGACTCCTTAGATCATAATTGATTAACAATTACATTTTTATACATATTGACAAATTTAGGGAAATACCTTTTGTCTTTGAGTATTGCCTATCTAAATTCTAAGTTAGGGCCCTTTTAAACTTCCCTGTAATTATCTATAAAGCAAAAACAGGTAGGGAATATTAGGGCATTTTCTACACGGTGAGTTAAATGCCCATATTACTGTTTTTTAAAGTTTTTTTGCATGATTCAGTCTGCCAGGGTTGGTACGGTAGAAACATTGTCTTTAACACACCCTATGCTCTGTAGCAGCGCTTCCATCCCGTCCCTTGCTTCTCCGCTCTTGAGCTTCAATCCTCTTATCACTATATTATTTTTCCTATCTGCCGTCTCTTTTCTCTCCATTCTCAACTCCATTGCCCTTATCCTTTCCCTATCCAATCTCTCCTCCTTTTCATTCCTACGCTCTCCCACATTCTCTTCTATCATGCTCACCACTTTCTCCCAAATAGATTGCTTCTTATCCTCCCCCCTGTCCACTGCTTCCATTCCCGACCTGCCCTCCACTTTCTCCAGCCTTTTTTCCGCCCTTTCCTTCCACACCCTAATATCTTCTTCCATTTCCTTTATTTTATCCTCTTTTTCCTTCCTTACCGACACCAACTCTCTCTGCTTTCCTTCTACTTTTCCCCTCAGCTCTTTTACTTCCTTTTCTCATCTCTCATCTCATACGCTCAGGTCCTTCCTCATACATTCCATCTGCTCCATAGCCTTCTTTACGTCCTCCCTTAACCCTCTGATCTCGCCTATCAGCACCCTGATAGCCTCCTTCTCCGTCTGCCCCTCCATTTGGGGGAGGGGGGGAGGTGACCTGCTTGTTCATACGCTTTTTTTACAGAGACTCTTTAGCGCAATTTTTTCGGGACTCTCTTTGCTTTCCCTTTTCCTCTTCAAGAGATCCTCCCCCTTACTTGCACTGGACGCTCTCTCCCTTGCTTGATCGCTTATTACGCTCCGATTCTTCCCTCTCCCTGACGCGCCACTTGACACCGGGCCTACTCCCCGTCTACTTCACTACCAGCACTGCCAGTACTCTCGGTGCCCACCTCCCGCTCGTCCGTCGGTAACTTTTACCTATCCATACCATGGACATAGGAAACACGGGACTAGACATGTCATCCTAACTTGGGCGAGCGGGGTTGAATCCACGGGAGGGGGGAGAATTCCATGAGTGGGGAGAGCCGCTATCTTACGGTGTGCCATTTGATTATGCGCGCGAGCATTTTTGCCGACAAACTGTGCATGAAAATATGAACATGTGGGCGCTGCCATGTTTATCGCGGGACATCAAAAGGTGGCAGACCTCCCCGCTCATTAATTCACCCCCGCAATGGAATGCCTAGTCCCTTGTTTCCTATGTCCATTTATCCATATACAAAAGTACTCACTGCCGCCCACAGATGTCTCTTAAGGCTGCTGCGGCTTACCGCCCTAAAATTTCAGTTTCTTTGCCTTATTTCACCTCTCACATCCCCTTTAGCCACCCTTTTCTCACCCCTAACATCCCCCATCACTACGAGAACCTCCCTTGCCCGCCATGAAGGCCCAAAAACCTAAACACAAAACTACCCCGCTCCCTTGCAAACCTAACCTCACTTTTCCTATTTAGCCAAATCCACCCACCAACTACAATGTAAATTAATTTCTATCTTCCCAATGTACCTCTCACAACCGTACTCACCTCCTAGACTTCCACCTTCACACTCCACTCACACCTTTCACACTAACTTTGTAAAAACTTTTCACCGCCTGTCATCGCACACTATCTAATCATCTTTTGTTGGCTCTGTCTTGTAGAAAAATAATTTACCGTATAAGCAATATCTGCTCCGTTAGCTTCTCCTAAATAAACAAACCTTCCTATAACCTTTCTAAATAAAAAATGGATTACTTTTTCTGTTTTTGTTGTGTTTTGCCCTTCTCTTTTTCGATTTTCTCTTTTCATGATTTGACTTTTACCATTAATATACTTAATCCGTTTGTTGTATTTTCATTACTCTATTTTTGTACTTATATGGATTGGACTTCCTAGAAAATTCATTGGTGCTCCAACAACTTTCATATTAAAGACTTTAGATAATTTTTTTTCTTTAATTTTTCGTTATCATTGGAAACTATTTAAATGTCATGTATGTATAATCCAATATTGTCATATTTTGTCTACCTCTTTCCTCTATGTCAACAAAAAAGGTTCATTCTCTAGTTCACAAAGTTTACTTTTCCCTTGTTTCTTCGCTACACTTGAAACTCTAAACCTTCTATTATCTCTATATGTATTTCTTTCTCTAAAATACCGTTTTGTATATGCTGCTTTTACAACCATTTGTCTATACAACCACTTCTCCATCTGTACAGTTCAAGTCTCGTCTGTATTATATTCGATCTATTTGACGATACATTTCATAATTTGAAAGAGATATGTACTCTAATCTTTCACTCTTCGAAAAATAGAAAAATGTTGTAATTTTGTCCAAATTAGTTTGATTTATTTATATAAAATGCTTGCCTTTATATTCCTAGTTTATTAAGCGCATAAACACGCCATCTTCTCCTACGTTCTTTTCAAATTATATTTTGAATCTTCTATGTTTTAGCTACACTGTTAGAAAAATCTGTAGGAGTTTTAATATACATGCGTGTGAAGCAAATACTCACTGCGGCTTCTAAAATGTAACATACATGGCTGTAGTGAATTTAATGTACATATGCATTAAATTTAACATACAGGTGCTAGGCAGTCTGATAAGTCCCTGAAAAATGAAACGCGGAGCCGTTTTTTTGGCCAAAGTCAGTTTTTTTTCAACATACTCTCCTTTTAGGTCGATACAGCGAGTCCAACGATTTTCTAACTTTTTGATACCGTCCGAAAAGTACTCGATCGGAAGGTCTCCAAAATACGCCTCAGTTTCTGCTATGAGCTCCTCATATGAGTAAAAACGCTTACTGTTGAGCCATCTCTTCAGGTTAGGGAACAAGTAATAGTCGCTGGGGGCCAGGTCTGGTGAATACGGTGGCTGAGGAAACAATTCGAAGCCGATTTCATGCAATTTTGCTTGTGCAACTAAGCATGCATGAACAGGCGCATTGTCGTGATGATAAAGCGGTTTTTTCTTCTTCAAATGCGGTCGTTTTTCGGCGATTTCGATTTTCAATCGATCCAATAATGATGAATAGTATGCTCCGGTTATGGTTTTACTTTTTTTCAAGATAGTCCACGAATATTATGCCATGTGCATCCCAAAATACGGAGGTCATAACCTTTCCGACCCATTGTTGCGTTTTTGGACGCTTCAGAGCACTTTAGCCCGGTCGAACCCACTGTTTTGCCTGTTGCGTTGACTCAGGAGTGTAGTAGTGGATCCAGGTTTCATCCATGGTTATGAATCGGCGCAAAAACTCGGTCGGCTTACGCGAAAATAATGCCAAATTCTGCTGGGAAGTTGTCAGACGAATTCGTTTTTGGTCCATTGTGAGCAAACGCGGCACCCATCGCGCGCAGAGCTTCTTCATGCCCAAAACTGAATGCACGATATTGCCCACACCTTCCAATGATATGTCTACAGCATTAGCTACCTCTCTCAATTTCAGTTTGGGATCATTCAACCTCATATCATGGATTTTTTCGACATTTTCTGGTGTAGTGACCTCTTTTGGGCGCCCAGATCGTTCAGCATCAACTGTGCTCGTACG
>NC_046660.1:120656367-120663060 GCF_010883055.1 Belonocnema kinseyi | reverse complement strand
CTCAGTGCTGTAACTTGTAAATGCGTAAACATAAATGACTGAAGTTTTGACAGGCGTCATTTGAAGGATCAAGCTCGACGAAAATGGTTCACATTAGTGAATTCTCATGCCATCTCTTAGAATTTTCAGGTACTTATCAGACTGCCTAGTAAGTATAGCAATGTGCGTGAAAACTCAACGTGCTTTAATTTCTTTAAATCTTGTCAAATATTCCTAATTAAATTAATAATATAGACTTCGTTGACTGAATTGTTATTTATTATGAAAGTGTAATGTACGGGTAAAACTTTTTCCTAATTTTGCTATGAATGGTCAAAATTTAAGGCGAAGACAATTAGTTGTAGGTTATGTCTGTTATTTATTTGCTTAGTTCAACCTTTCGAATTGAAATCCAATTTTATTTCTGATTAACAGGAAGAAGGTATCATGTTTTATTATTTACAATCTAAAATTACTGCTAAACTTATTTTGGATTTGTGAAAAATGAAATTATCTGATTTTTCTTGTAAGTGATTAACATGAATGTATATGAAATTTAATACAGTTGACTTTAATGGCAATTTCATATGTTTGAAATATAAATTTTAATATACATGGGTATATTGAACTTAATATTATTTTTAGCAGTGTACTGCCATCGCTGCAAATTTTAGGACTCTTATAGCTTATTTCCATCTATTGATATATATTCTTCTCAAACTTCTTCTTTCCATTATAATTCATTTTCAGTTGATATCACTTAATTATATTAATTATAGCTATAATTGCATGTTTTAATTAATATTCTTCTGATGCATTGTTTAATGAGACCTTTTTTATAAGATCTCTAAACTGTATCTTTTCAACATAAAATATCTTATTCGTAGAACAATTAAAGCTGGTATCGCCCATTCGTAACTCATCTATGCACTCTACTTTTTGATCACAGACACCTTTTGCTTTTTCCGAATTTACTTTTCTTGTTGGTAATTCTGGTTCTGGTTTACATTTTTAATTTAATTTTTCACGTTCGCCCCCTGCCTCTTTTTTCTTGATTTTCATTATTTCCTTTCCCGATTCTAATTTTTTTTTTACTTACGAATTGAACGCCTCTGCTTCGGTTGCCTTGTTGATGTGGCCTCGTACATTTATTTTTGTAGTGTCCGTTTCTTCCACAATTATAGCATTTACCTTTCATTTGAGATGCAAAGGTACTTACATTGCTTTTATTTTGCGACTCTGACTTAGACATGTTTTTCTCTTTGATTTTTGATTTTACATAATCTACGGTTCTTTCATTTTCTGGTAGAACATCTATAAAATCTCTAATATAGCTGTAGCTTGGTGGCAAAGCTCGGAGCAAATATCTCATTTTTTCGGATTCGTCTAATTTTCCACCAGTTGGTTTAAAGTCGTTTGTCGTTTTCCCGAACTCGACAAAGAATTCTTCTACCGCGCTGCAATTATTGAATTTTATTTCTTCAATTTTCCCTCTATATATAATTTGTAGAGCTGTAGACTTCGTCCAACATATTCTAATTTTTTATCTGAGATTGTACTCATTATTATTGTTCTTGCTTTTAAATCCATTTTCTTACAGTCTGCTTCTTTATTTGCGTATGCCGCAGTTATTGTACTGACTGCTAGCTCGTTACATTCTTTATATTCTAACAAAGTCATTAATCTAATTCGCCAACTTGAATAATTTGCTCCATCAAAAATGGGCATCATGATGTCTTCAACTTTCGCTAGCTTAGCCATTTTTATTTCTTCAACACTTATATTTTATTCAATATCTTCAACTTCTAAATCTTGCTCTAGTTTTACTTAATGTTCAAGCCACGAAAACATGTGTTTAAGCTCACTTTGAGTCATGTGGTCTATACTGGCACATCACCACGTTTTTCACTTGCCGACTTTAATCCGCTGACATCGCACTTGAATATTGATTATTTTTAAAAAAACTTCTTATTATTTAGTACCTGACGACTTTATCTTTTTTTTTATTCAGTATCAGTCGACTTTATCATTTTATTATTTGGTACCTGACGACTTTATCTTTTTTGGCAACAATCATTAGTTCACGGACACGTGACATTTTTTTATAACCTCACTTCACTTTTGATATCTCAAAATTTTATAAAGTACTAAACCTCCAACCACGCTCTGCTACCATGTAGGAGTGATTGGAGAAATATTAACACAAGTAAGGTTAATAATAGTAGTAAAAAATATATTTAATTTCAGGTATTAAGTACTGTTGGCAGTACATCAAAATGGCAGGTAAAGCGCAGTTTAACTAACTAAAAAAGATGCGGTATATTGGGCTTAGATTAAAGACGCATGCTTTTTGCGTTCATTCTAGCTGTAGCTCGGCTCGCTGTCTAAAATCGTCGTACCAATAGATTATGCGACAAGTACCATTTCGGTGATGAATCGAGATTATAATATTAACTCAATATTACAACAATATTATAACAATTCTCGGTAAACATAATTCCATTCTGATGACGTCATCGTCGATTCCTGGAATCCTCATCTATGTGAACTAAATTTAGTAAACATTCTCCTATGATATTTGCCGACAGTGGCATCATATTTCATATAATGTTAAACAATTTCTGCGGTAAACAAAATTTCATTCTGTTGACGTCATCATGATTCCCGGAATCCTTATCTACAGTGTTGCAGTGTTTCACCAATCTTGAAAGAATGGGAAAAACAATTATATCAAGTTACATAGAATTCTGAGAATTATTTTCTTCCAAAATGGCATCATGTTACATGTATTACTGAAAAAATAAGGCATTATATGGTGCTTTTTTATGCAGGTTCGAACACGTTTCTCGGTAAAAAAATACCATTGTGATGGCGTCTTCGTCAATTCCTGGTATCCTTATTCATATGAACTAAATTAATTAAACGTTCTCATTTGATATCTGCCGATAGTTGCGACATATTTCATATAATGTTAAACAATTTCCGGGTTAAACAAAATTCCATTATGATGACGTCATCGTGATTCCTGCAAACCTTATCTTTGTGAAGTAAATTGAATAAACGTTTAAAGACATATTATTTTTTCTCTCTCATGTTAATTATTGCCTCATATGGTGAAATACTACGTAAAAGTCTCCGGAAATTTGGTGGAGGGAGTAAGCGTCTATAAGAGGCGGCTGGCTCTTCCCTTTCTTCAGTTTGTTGTCAAGTACTAGATTTTGAAGAAAAAAGCAACAACAGCTAAAAAGTCATTTAAGTGTATTCCTAAAGAACATTCAAGAGCTAATACAAGACATTCAAGTGCGAACCGATTTACAAACCCTAACAAGGACATTTGAAAGGGTATATCTTGAAGATAACAAGCTGTGAAAAAGAAGAAAAAAAATTTATTTTCTAAAATTAAACAAAACCACTCGCAGTGAAGATTTTCTTCCAACAAAGAAGCTGACAGATCCAGAAGTTAACAAGGGGTACAAAATAACGAATATTAAGAAGGCTAAAACAAAATATGGAACGAGAACGCTTGTAATCATAAAAAACAAATTCTCCTTTTTTCTATCTCAAAGAATGGCAAAACTGTTTGAAGAGAATAAAAATCTGTTTATGTAAATGAAGAAAGCCTATGAAGATCAAAACCTTGAAATGGTTGGGAGAACGCTTCAACTCCATTGAATTTGTATAGAAACATGTATAAGTGTGTACAGTTTTTCAGTTATCGCTCAGTCTGTGAAAACCTGCAGTGAGATATTCATCATGCCTTATACACCACGGAATCAAATGTTACATGCGACCACATCCAACCTGAATTCATCATTCACGAAACAAATTATTGTCGGTGCTGAATTTAAAAAAGACGGAAAACTCGCCTCAGTCGTGAAATTCTAGACCAGTCATACTCATGCAAGTATAACCCTGAATCCTGAAAAGTGAAAATGATTTAAAAGTTACTTCAACCTTATGACACTCTTCTTTAATGGCCAAGAGAAGCAAGAATGCATCGACTGTGGAAATTTCCATATAGACATGACTATATCATTTGGAAAGTATATAGTGGCTTTAAGGCAAATTCAAGAAACGCAAAAATATTATACATTTGTATTGCAAGAAACAACGTTTGCTAATCTTCAGGAAGTCAGCCTTTGTGTCGCCTGGTATCTTCTGGAACTGAGTGTTATGCCGTTTCAGCATACAAAGGAGGTCATCATTGAAACCATGGCCGAAAGTGTTTGGGGTGAAGTGAAATCATCATGTGTGAAAAGTGTAAAATCTTATATTCGAAAAAACTATACCGCATCCCACTCATTCTGACGTTCTTCAGTCAGACAACTGTTAATATCTTCAGTGACCAACCTACTGGAAATGCCTACAACTGACTCAGGTCCAGTAAAATTTCCCTTTGCTGCTAGCTTGGCTAGCCTGTCCGATATCTCCTTGCCCCTGATGCCATCTGATGATCCCCCTGGTGTCCAGGGATCCAGAGCAGAGTGACACGGTTTTATGTCGCTAGCTTATTAAGTGCCTTAAAGCACTCCCATACTAGCAGCGACGTGGTCGTTGTTTTATTCAGAGCCCTGATAGCAGCCCTGCTATCTGAGCAGATGCGAATTTTGGACCCCATCGCAATTGTGAAGCTCAGTTTGTTCCTTCTACGATATGCATCTGCTCCAGCGTTCTCTTTGTTCCTGGAGCCATCTGTAAACCAGTTGTCTCCATCACTGGGCAGGTGTGCCTCACCGTTAGCCTATTCCTTTTTCGTGGATAGGCTAACTCGATACTTCTTGTCGAAGAGGTAGCGACATGTGGACGTTTTTCTCCCTGAGCATGCTCAGTGTCGGCCTCCTCGCGACGTCGATTGGTATCTGTATAACTGTCGAGATACTGCTTTTATTTACCATATCTAATCTCCAGGCCACCTTCGCAGCCACGGCCTTTATGGTGAGATGGAGGGGCTCCAAACCTATGAGTGCCTCCAGGGCCATCGTGGGTGTCGACTTCGAGGCACCAGTAATACCTTTGAGAATCAGTCCCCTGATTCTTTCCAGTCAGGACTTCACAGTAGAGAGTTCGAATCTGCTCCACCAGACGAATGCCGCATAGGTTAGTCTGGGTCGCAGGATCGCTGTGTAGATCCACCTAAGTGTCTCCGGTTTCAAGCCCCAGCTTTATCCTATGGTTCTTCTGCAGAGCCAAAGAGTCGCTACTAGCTTTTTGCACTTGCTTTCGAGGTGCTCATGTCATGACAGCTTCTTACCCAGTATGACTCCTAGATATTTGGCTTGCACTTTCATTTCCAGTTTTTGTCCAGCCAATTTCAATGTACTCGTAGTTTCCCACTTGCACCTTCTGGTGAACACGACTGCATCCCTCTTACTCGGATTGACTATAAGGCCAGTCCTATTACACCATGAATCTACTATTCTTAGTGCTTTCTGCATTACTCAGAAGAGCGCATCCAAATGCTAACTGCGCACGATAACCTGTAGAACGTCCGCATAGCTTATACCGTGGAGGCCCTGATTCGTGAGTGGATGAAGCAATTCATCTGCTACCAGGCACCACAGCAAGGGTGATAAAACACTTCCCTGTTGATATCCCGAGTCAAACATTCCACATAAAGTGATATCACCCTTAGTCGTGCTTAGATAGCTATTAGCCAACATATGGCAGGTCCATTCCACGACTGCAGTAGGCATACCGTTTGCGATCATGGCCGCCCTGACCACATCTCTAGAGGTATAGTTAAAGGCTCCTTCGATGTCCATAATGGTTCCAATAGCAAGGCCTTTCTGCTTCAGTTGTCCTTTAATTGGGTTAACTGCAGTGCTTATGGCCGTCTCACTCGAGCAACCAGCCCCATCGGCGTGTTGTTGCTTGTGAAGAGGACTACTTGACATGACCTTATCGCGGGTATATCTGTCCACAAGTCTTTCCACTGTTTTTTGTAGGAAAGATGTGAGGCTAATGGGTCGGAAATCCTTGGGTGAAGTATAACCGATCCTGTCAGCCTTCGAATTAAAGACTACTCTCACACCCCTTTTTGCCAGCGGAACAAAACCCAGCGTCACACTAGCCCTAGAAAGTCTCACAAACGGCCTAATGATGAACTCACCAGCCCTCTGTAAGAGGTGCCATTCCCTCTTTTCCTAACTTTGTGAAGCCCGGAAAATGTGTCTTGATCAGGTGAGCCTGATATCCTCGTCAAACTCTGAGTATCCCCCGCCGGGTAATTTTAGAGTCCCGAGAATAGCATCCGGATTTCGAGAAAGCAGCTGGCCCAGTCTGGCTGCCTTTCCTCCTTTCTCGATATCAGTGCAAAAGTTAGTCCAGCTTTCATGCTTTTCCTTACGTATTGCACTCCTATACTCATCCCTCATTGATGTAAATTATGTCCATAGTTCCTTCGTTTTGCCAAAAGTGGCACCTTTGAACCTCCCTCTGGTTTGCCTGCGAAGCTCTTCGAGTTTCGCATTTCACCAGTATGTCTCTCCAGCCTTTCGGACTTTCGAAGGCTGGCAATTACTAGGCAGTCTGATAAGTACCTGAAAATTCTCAGAGATGGCATTAGTATTCACTAATATGAACCATTTTCGTTGAGATTGATCCTTCAAATGACTGGATAAGTATTACCCGGACTCTGCACCGTCGATTGGAACGATTCATAAGTGGTTTACCGAGTTTCGTTGTAGCCGTACGAGCACAGTTGATGCTGAACGA
>NC_046660.1:120643950-120656267 GCF_010883055.1 Belonocnema kinseyi | reverse complement strand
TAGGCATATCATTGGAACGTGTGGGCAATATCGTGCATTCAATTTTGGGCATGAAGAAGCTCTGCGCGCGATGGGTGCCGCGTTTGCTCACAGTGGACCAAAGACGAATTCGTGTGATAACTTCCCAGCAGAATTTGGCATTACTTTCGCGTAAGCCGACCGAGTTTTTGCGCCGATTCATAACCATGGATGAAACCTGGATCCACTACTACACTCCTAAGTCAACGCAACAGGCAAATCAGTGGGTTCCACCGGGCCAAAGTGCTCCGAAGCGTCCAAAAACGCAACAATGGGTCGGAAAGGTTATGGCCTCCGTATTTTGGGATGCACATGGCATAATATTCGTGGACTATCTTGAAAAAGGTAAAACCATAACCGGAGCATACTACTCATCATTATTGGACCGATTCAAAATCGAAATCGCCGAAAAACGACCGCATTTGAAGAAGAAAAAACCGCTTTATCATCACGAAAATGCGCCTGTTCATTCATGCTTAGTTGCACAATCAAAATTGCATGAAATCGGGTTCGAATTGGTTCCTCAGCCACCGTGTTCACCAGACCTGGCCCCCAGCGACTATTACTTGTTCCCTAACCTGAACAGATGACTCACCGGTAAGCGTTTTTACTCAAATGAGGAGCTCATAGCTGAAACTGAGGCGTATTTTGGAGACCTTCCAATCGAGTACTTTTCGGACGGTATCAAAAAGTTAGAAAATCGTTGGACTCGCTGTATCGACCTAAAAGGAGAGTATGTCGAAAAATAAAACCGACTTTGGCCAAAAAAACGTCTCCGTGTTTCATTTTTCTGGGACTTATCAGACTGCCTAGTACTTTCATAAGTGGCTTTGATGGCTTCCGTAAAAATCTCGGCCGCCATCTTCTGGGTATCCGCATCTCTAATTGACTTGTGAGTGATCTGAGAGAGTGGATTCTTCTGAGACTCCCCACTTCTTGATGTTATCTGTAAAACTACTAGTACAGAGAGTGATGTGAATGACTTGCTGTCTGACCGAATTACAAAACGTTGGGGTGTTTCCCGTATTAAGAATATCTAAATCAGTGATTATTAGGTATTCCAATAGGTTACCACTGGTTACCAACAGTGTAAGTACCTCCACTGGTGGACTGGTGTCGCTGTCATATGGAAATTAAGCCGATCCCATGACTACCCGTCCTATTCCTTTAAGATCCGTGACTATTACCATGAGGTATCTGGTACATAGCTCAAGCAACGGGATAACGTTGACTCCCTTCGCCATTATGCATGGTCTTGGATTGGCCGCCTTGAGGTCCCTGTAACAAAAACCAGCCCCCCTAAACCCCTAATAGTATCTCGAATTAACCAGGGTTGCAAGTTAATCTGGGTAATGGTTAGACCGGGAGTAGCCATTTAGGTCTGATCCCGATCTTTCTGTCTACCAAAAGGCTCCTCCTGCCCCTGGTTGGCCACTTTAAAGTTGACCTATCCATAAAGGAAGAAGGGCCTGTTGTTGAGGGCGGCAAGGGTTCTCGCCTGTGACTCAGGAATTTGCATAACTAGGAGATGTTTAAATTCTCCAGCTGTGTTCTTGTACTGAGGCCTATCGTGTCTGACGACCCGCCTGGAGGCTCTCTTAAGTGACGGGTTGAATCCCTCCAACCGACGGAGAACCATCTGCAAGTCCGACAGTTTACCTAGGAACCACGCCGTAGCCTTAATCATCTTCTGGAGCAACTCAACTCCACCCACTTTAAGAGATGCGTTTTCTCAAGGCCTTGTCTCGGCCAAAAACTTGTGCAGCCAAGCTTGAGCCACTAGGTCAGCTGCCACAAATACAAAGACCCCTCCCCTACAGAAATGGGTCTTGAATTTTGGCCACTGATCTAGAAACCCTTTTTCGAGCGCCCTCCAGGTAGACTCTCTGAGGAGCTCTAACTGCTCTGTAGTAAGCAGCGGATCCGGGTAACTTGTATCCGTCACCACTACAGTCAGGGGATCAGTCCTCTGAGCGGCCGTCAATCCAACCCTGACGACTCCCTATTCGTCGGCTGCTGGACCACCTTGTGCCTCTTCACTGTCTCCCCCCTCCCCTCCGGTGGAGTGCCCTCTGAGCCCCTTCCTCGCTTTTCAGCCTCAGAGCTGTTTATCGGCGTTGTGGTCGCCAGTATTCCAGGTTCTGCAGCTGCTTCACTCATCCGCTGCGCTTGCCTCCTCAGTCTCCTTTTCAGGGAACATTTAATGCGTTTCTTCTTACTGGGGCACTGATTGGCCACTCTTTCTTCTATAGCCCCACTCAGATGGGCCGTAACACCCTCAACTCCCGAAAGAGCTAGGGGCACAACCGCCGCCTAAGTGAGGCTTGCCGGAGAAATAGATTGGAATGAAAGGGTTATGGTAGCTCCGTTAGGACCCAGCCCCTTTCCTTCTCCGATAACTCCCTTTCTCCTTCTTTTGGTGTATTAGTGTGATCCATTTTGGTTTCCACGAGTAGATAGGGAAATAGTAGGTCCAGCCCTGCAGAGTTCCGCATGCAAGGGTAAGACTAATTACTCGGGGAGGTCGTCCGATGTCCGCGAGAGGCTGTTAGGTCACCTTCGTAACCCCTAGGTGCCAAAGTGATATGGGCATGATCATATGATCATGCATGATGATATGCATGATGATGGGCATGATGATATGATGGGGGTATATACCCCCATGGCTTAGGAGGGTGATCACATTAAGCGAGAAACCCAATGAATACCCGTTCGAATGCCACCATACCAATGGAGGGCTGTTTTTTGGTCGCTGTGCGGGCCGTAGGTCATTCCTGTGCTGATTCCAGAAATCCTTCTCAAAACACCCAGGAAAGCCCGTTGATAGGGGTCCTTTCATCTATATCCATACGCATGCCGGCCGAGGTCTGTTTGACCCCTATGACCCTTAAGCCTCTCAACCAACTACAAGGTCTTACAGCCCCTAGGGGAGGTTTAAAGAATAAGGCTATGGAAAACTTATATTCACTAATCTCATGCGATTTGAAATTCTGTTTCTTCAAATGATTACTTTTTATAATCAGAATCTGTGTGACGACGTGAGAGAGAAATCACCAGAACTCAGATGCGTCAATGAGAACTTCATAAATTCAGAAAAAACTTAAAATTAATACGAAAGATACTTAAAAGCTAGATTTATCGGTCGATCTATTGTATGAGTCATCGAAAACTAACCATTTTACAAATAGTTTATTTCCTCGCTTTTTCTGTACTTTTTCCACCAGATAAATTTCTGGATGTCTAACTTTGCCCAGTTCTTGCTCATAAATAGTACCTGCAATAGCTTTATCCTGATAATCTTTAAGTATATACGTCACGGGTTTAGTATTCTTAACATGACTTACAGTAAATATTTCAGTTGTACAATTTGGTGTATAGCCTTTCTCAAAAACATGCCTAAATTTACTTATGCGCACTTTATTTCCAACTTTAAATTTCGCTTTCTCATCTCAACTGTTTGCTTTACACTGTAATTTTTGTATACATTAAACAACAATTTTTTCTCATTTTCTTTAGTAACATCTTTTGGTTTCATTCGAATAGTCTGATGACTAGTATCGTTGTAAGATGAAACTAAATCTTTCAAAATATATATCCCCTTGTAATTCCCCTTTAAGCTAAATTGAATCCACAGTTTTTCTTTAATGTACGATTAAATTGCTTGCAAATAGATGCTTTTAAATTACCAAATGTGGAGTACAAATTTATTTTGTATCGCTTTATAAGATTTTCAATTTGCGAATTGTGAAATTCTTTTCCTCTATCAACATGTACATTTTTTGGTTTGCGTGCCTCATCAAATACGGATTCCATGGCTGAGGCTACATCTTCACCCTTCATGAATTTAACTGGGACAGCCCAGGCAAATTTTGAAAGTATTTCAATTACCGTTAAGATGTACTTGTATCCTTTGTTTACTCTTCAATTTTTACTCTTTTTATTCTTCATTTCAACAAGATCAGCTTGCTAGGTCTCATCAATGCCTGTGGAATTTTCCAGAGTTTCAAGCATCATTGTATTATTGATTACTTCAGTTCGCAAAGAAGCTATAACATCATATATAATCTAAAGTTCACACTGTATCATATGCTGCATCATATTCAGATTCACAACATCATACTGCTCTTGAGCTTCAGCCACTTTACAGTATTTCTTCGATATTTGATATAATTTCGTTGGTGTGACTTGGATTTTCAGCTGCTTGAAACGCTAGCAGTAACGTAATCGATATACCAATTTATTCGGATCATCACAGTAAATGTAATCCATTAGACTTTCCTCTCTAGCAGTCATTTATTGTGGGATCATACCTTTACCTGATAATGATTTCCGGTCTTTACTTCGCCTATTTGAAGTTTTTGGTGGAGATGGGGGAATTAATTTCATCATAAAGTTTTTATATTTAGAGGCCTTACTGTCACGAATTTCTCCATCCGGCTTATAATGTTTTTTATATGCGTTTGTGTCAATAACAAATTGTCTATAATTTTCAAGATCACTGGGTGTTATAGAGGATTCTGGCTAAAACTGATTTGAGAATCTCCAATCATTAATTAATCTTTCGTTAACTTTCCCATTCTATACACATTATCGAGTTCTCTACTTCTTTCACCTAACAATATAAGATACTTGCTTGCATCATCATCATCATCATCATCATCATCATCATCAATCCACGAAGACGTAGGTATTTCAGAGTTACTTTCCACTTCACTAGCAGTTGATGTCTCTAAATTAAGGGGGCGTATAGTCTCGTCTGCTTCTTCTTATTGGTCATTAATTGCTTTATATGAAAAATCATCGTCCCCATCAATACTTTCTTCAGCTTTATTCTTAACCTCTTCTTTCCCTTTATTTGGTTCAACTTTTTCATATTCTTAAAACCACCAACAAATTTCTCCAGTGTATTAATAATAGGTTTAAAGATGTCTCTTAATGTGCGCTCAACTGTTTCTTTGTCTAACTTTATGAACCTATGTTTGCGTCGAATTGATTCACTAGGTTAATATTTCTATCCTGGTCGATTAAAACGAATCCACCCTTGTCATTATTCCAGCAAGTTAAACAAACATTTTTTAATCGCGAATAAGTCATATCAGTATTTACATGATCATCATAAATGTGTCTAAGATTAATTTCATCTTGCTTGAATAACACACGTAAATTAACGCTGTCGCATACAAGATGTTTAGGAATATGAGCATATGCCTGATTCAAGTAAAAACAGTCGACATTCTTGTGCCTGCTCATAGAAAGGATGTTCTTATATTAGCTTGTTTCTCACAAGCCTCATCATCAAATACAATTACTGAGTTTGGTTTCGCTACGCTTGACATTATAACCTCTTCATGCTCATTGTAAGGATAGTACTCAACGCCATCTACTGATTGCAGGACTTTTTCCAAAAATCCATACTTTGGTTGCTTTAACGATTTTGAGGAGATGTAAATATTTTCAAATCTCAATTCATTTGTATGCATCAGTAGATCCAGCAAAGCATTTGTCTTTCGACAGTTGGAAGGTCTACAAAATATACCTCGTACACTGTTTGGTAGCAAATGTCCATTTTGTTTATTTTTATTCTCGTTTAGAACAAGCGAATCAAAATTCTGGATCTGCATCTTGGCAAAGACTGACTGGGAACCCTATAAATATCCTGGTTATATAGGTTGATATAGGTTGAACAGAATCATCAACAATTTACCGTTAGAATTACATTTGCCTGGTTACCAGTACTGTGGACCAGGCACAAAACTAGCTAAACGATTAGCACGAGGTGATACAGGAATCAATCAACTGAACGCTGCTAGCAAAGAGCACGATATAGCCTACTCACAAAATAGAGAAAATATAAAGGCTAGAAACTCAACTGACAGAGTACTAGCTGAAAAAGCTTGGAAACGTATCCTTGCTCCGGACGCAGACATAGGTGAAAATGCGACTGCTTGGGAAATGGCAAATACAATGAAGGCGAAATCAAAATGAGGGATGGGTCTCAGCAAGAATAGAAGACCAACAACTACATTAAGAAAAATTGTTGCTGCAGCTAAAAGGTCCATTATTTCAAACAATGATGCGCAAACTGTCATTAAATCTGCATTAGGAGGCGCACACGCAGCTATTATGAAGGCTAGTGGACATTTTTTCCAGAAGCAAGATATAAAATCAATGCAATAGGAATTGATAGGAATAAATATGTTGGTCTGAGTAGTCTCATGAAAAATTACGTATCTTGAAACCCAGGACAATCATGTTACTTACAGAATACTGGTTAGCCTAATCTAAATAATAACAATCAATCACTAACAAACGTCACTGGATACCTTGACGTAGCCATACCTCTTAGAACGATATTTGGTTTTGCTGAAGATTATCACAAAACCATTAACAATGCTAAGCATGCCACCTTGCAAACAGAGCCTCTTGATCAGTATACAATTCAAATCAATAAAATAGAGTATCTATTGCCTAGCGTTCGACTGATTCACGAAAATTTCTGTGGCTAAAATATATTGAGAAAGGTCCACCTATTCCAATAAGTTTTCGAAGTTATATTTCAGACAAACAGAAAAAATAAAACCACTAGAAACTCTAGCAACTTTGATCATTGTATAAATAAATTAGTTGCTCGCGAAATGGAGTTCGTGGTGGATGTGCAAAGCGCAATCATCATGGAATACCTTGGAATTCGGCTGATTTACCGTATTCTCAAGCAACTGTAATACACGGGAAGATTTTACATGATGCAACAAAATTATAAGTAAAGGGATTGGAAAAGAAGAATTGGTTAATGCAATTTGTGGAGGTATCGAGTGAAATTGTTGACATGCTCGATTTGGAATGTACCTCACTACGACAATTGCATGAGATGTATAAAATTTACTATTTAAAAAAACACATCATAAGTATGAAAATTACTCTAATTGCGCAATTAAAAATGTACTTTTATTGGAAAACTAGATATCTTTCAATCAGTTATAATTTCTTGATTTAAAATTTTTTTATAGATAAGAAAAATATAATTTCTATGTATTTAATTGTAATATACTCATTGAGTATAATGTACTGGTTTTTAGAAGTAAATAAAAAAAAGCAACTGAAAAGAAACTTGTAGGTGTCTTGTTTTCTCCGAGTTCCTTGCCCTTATAATCATGAGTGCGAAATGTAAATAGATCAGTGGACACATCGTTGGCATTGCGGATTCAAGGAACATCGTTGTCAACATTGAGTGATCAACTCTGGCGGATCAAGTTGTATCTCGATAGCAGCAACAGCAGAAAGAATGAATGAACTTTCAGTTGTGAATTAGAGCAGACGAGATTATGTTTGAAAAAAAAGCAAACCTACTTGGCAAAATAGGATTTTCAGGTTGTGCTAAATAATTGAGAAAAGACACTAATTTTGATTCAAATAACTTTCTTTATTTGCAACAACATCTATTTTTTGCTACCAATTGTACAGCTTTTCGATTTCTTCTGCCAATTTACCCACACACACACAAACACACACGTTCCGGTACGGGAACCATTCGGTTCGGTTTTGATTCCTCTAGAATCAAACCGAAGGGCCTATGACAAAGCCACCGAACGCGTCTTTGGGTTGCGGATAGAGGGTCCCTGTACCAAGGGTTTCTGCTGAATATGGTTACAAAAATAAATAGGCAGTCGCGGACAATTGTCCAGGGGTGGTCCCGAAGGAATTAGCACTCAAGCGTGAGGTGTGAAAACCGTTCCGAAAGCTGAGTGAAACCTGGGGGAGGTGTCTAGAATGGTGACGGTACGCAGCCTTTTCCTTGCGTGCGGGGCTCTACAAGGATGGACGAACCCCTTCCCCTAGCTTCTCGTGAGAGCAACAATGACAGCACCAAAAATAGTTGTAGTAAGTGCAGTTCAAAACAACAGAACGCGCAGGGCGACACTAAGACCAACCACGGGCAGGCATCCAATAGATGAAGAGCGATGCTTTACGACCCGGAGAAACATCAACAGCAAGATTTCTCTCAAGCCTAAAGATCTGGCTGAAATGGATGACCAGCTTTGTGGACATTTTTCCGGAGAATCCGACCTCTGAGCTATCAATTATTGTGTGTATAATGCAGCGAGAGCTTTGGCCGATGCGAACCGTAAAACAAAACTAACGTTTAAACATAAGACCAAAAGACGAATGCAACAACTTGCCATAAAGATAGGCTGGGCAAGACAGGACGCATCCTGCATTCAGCGTGTGATTGACTACATCACATCTGGCAGGAATTTTACCGCGAAGGTTCGAAAGTTCACGCGCGAACTCCAGACCCGTTATCACACACTTAACAAATCAAAGCTGCTGACCATCAGGAAGCATATTGTTGAGAGAATACGGATACTATCTGACGCTAAGAGAAGTCTAGAGCGAAGAGAGAGGTGGGTCAGAGAAAATCAACAGTTTCTCTCTGACCCATCTCGACTCTTACAAGACCCTCCAGTTACTGTTGAACACCCACCCAAACCAGAGGAGGTCGAAGTATTTTGGAGAGAAGTCTACGAAGTTCAGTATAGACTGGAAGAAGACTCAGAAAATATAAATAGCTTCAAGGAGTTATGTGTTGCCCTCATAACACCTGATAAAGAATGCCCACCCATCGCTGCCGAGGAGGTGAAAAAAGTATTAAGTGGGATGAAGAACTATTCCGCACCGGGACCAGCTTGTATCAAAACCTTCTGGTGGAAGAAGTTTTCTTCAACCCATCAGCATTTGGCCCGTATTTTCAACTCATATTTGAATTCTGAAGAGCCGATTCCAGAGTGGTTGGTGGAAGGGCGCCCAATACTCCTGCTGAAAATAGGCAACTTAGCTGACACGAAGAATTACAGGCCACTAACTTGTCTGAACACACTTTATAAGATATTCACTGCTATCTTAAATGATAGGATTTTTCGGACAATTGAACCTGTGTGGCAAGAAATGTATGAACAACGAGGCTCAAAGAAAGGCGTAGCCGGATGTGGGGAGTACCTGCTCATCGATAGATGTGTCTGCAGAGATGCAGCATTCTACCAGCGTGACCTATCGATGGCGTGGATTGATTATCGGAAAGCTTTCGATTCGACCTCTCATAGACTTATCATCTGTCTTTCGGAAATCTTAAAGGTTCATCCGCAAATAGTTGGGTGCATAGAGAGATTGATGCCGCTTTGGAGAACCAGATTTACTATCTCATCTGGCAAAAATCGTGTGACAACTAACAAGGTCACCTTTCAGAGAGGTGTCTTTCAGGGCGACACCATGAGCCCACTTCTCTTTTGCCTTGCATTATTGCCACTATCTCTAGCACTTCGCCATTCCGACGGGTACTTGTGCCGCAAACCTGGAGATCGAAAGTACAAGGTCACTCACGTATTTTACATGGACGATCTTAAGATCTATGCTGAAAACAGAGAGCAACTGCATCTAGCTCTGGGGATTGTCGAACAATATACTAAAGAAATTGTAATGAAATTTGGGATAGACAAATGCGCCAAGGTTTATTTGAAGCGAGGACAACTTAATGGCATCCCTGAAGATCCTGAGCTCGTTGATAGAAGCGCCATACGGCACCTTTGCGCTGGAGAGACTTATACATACCTGGGCGTACTACAGAGCCGCATTCAGGATGTGACATCTATGAAGGATACTCTCCGAAGCAGATACAAACGTCTCATCCGACAGATTTGGTCTTCCGAACTGTTGGCGAAGAACAAAGTATCTGCAACGAATATGCTTGCCGTCTCGGAACTACTCTATTCATTTGGAGTTGTTCCATGGACGAAGAACGAACTCAGATCCCTTGATATCGGCACAAGAAAGGTTATGCACATGAACAAAAGCATGCATCTTAAGTCTTCCGTTCTGCGACTGTACATCTCAGGCCATCAAGGGGGTCGCGGAATATTGAGTCTTGAATTTCTTCACAACAGGATTATTCTGGATACAGCATACAGAGTTGCAAATGGAAGAGATATTCTTCGTAAAATAGTCAGGAATCACGAAGAAGTGGGCAAAGGAGCGTTTCTATACAAAGCAGCGGAAGAGGCTGCTGACACACTCGGACTTGACTTCAATATTAGGGATGAACAAAATGCATTAAATCTTATCTATCTCGAGTACTCACTCCTGAAATCCCGGATTAAGAAAGCACAAGAGAAGAACTTTCATGAACAGCTCCTCGATAAGGAGATGCACGGTATCTTCCACAGAAATGTGAAGGATCAGTCAATGTCTTGTGAGTTAACGTTTGCTTACCTTAAATCGCCCGGATTAAAGTCTGGTACGCAGGGTTTCATCTTTGCATGCCAAGTCGGTGTCATTTCCACCTTAACGTACCGTAGCCACATTTTGAGCCAAGACATTTCCGATGATAGTTGCAGGGCGTGCCATGCACACCCCGAGCATTTAGCTCACATAGTATCTAGTTGTCCAAATCACGCAGGAGCGACCTACATTCAAAGCCACAATGCGGCACTTAAAGTGCTTAATTACCCTCTCTGTCACTCTTACGGCAATAACCTTAATATCGCTCCTCTAAATGCTCCTAGGGAAATTGAGTCAATTGTCGAGAATGGGAAGTGCCGCATATACTGGAACTTTATATTCTCGACAATTGTTTCTGGTGCTCACTCGAGGCCTGACATGGTTCTTCTTGACTTCGAGATGCGAACTATGTTCGTTATCGAATTTTCGGCACCAGCTGACAAAAATATCATAACCAAGGAGAATGAAAAGAAAGAGAGGTATCGAGACCTTATAAGGGAGTTGCAACGATTGTACCCGGAATATTCTGTTAAACTAATCGTCCTTATCATCGGCGCTCTTGGACGTGCCAAGCTTTCACTTGCTAATGGCCTAAAAAGCATCCCCGCGTGTCAACAATATGCTAAAACACTTGCGGGAAAAATGCAGAAGGCGGTTGTCCTCGGGTCGCTCCGTGTTCTTAGGGTGCACAAAGCTTTCGCTGGATCGTCGCATTGATTCCTTTTCAGACTGTAACCACCTATCTCACGGTCGTGAGACGTGGTATGCAGGCATCCTCTGATCATCTCGCCAGCTGAGGGCGATCTTATTTTGCCCAATCGAGTGAACTTCATGTTTTCGGCTTCGAATTAACCGTTGAGGTCGAGTAACAGTTTGATAATGTAGCCGTTGCATTCGTCCTTCATGAGCCCTAAGATTTTTTTGTTTAGTAATTCAATTTCGTATAGATTATTGGATGGATAGCCTGAGGTGTCAAATTTATCGAAATCTTTTTTAATATACTCATAAAAGTTTGATTCAGTAGTGTGGTAAATAAAGCTGTCTGTGTCAGTGAGGAGTAATTTTATCTTCTCACAAAATGTGTACTTCATGTAATTATGATGAAAGTCGTAAATCATTATCTTTGATATGTCTGAAGACAGAGTTGTTCATGAGTTTGAAGAAATGTTTTTCAAATTCATTTTTGGCCTTCTTTCTTAAATCAGTATTCGAATCAATATAAGCTTTTGGGCATGGCTTTTGCTTGAATTCTAAAACTCGATGAATTTTAACCAGCTTCATTTCCATTTTTAAATACTGCTCTAAGTTTCGATAATGGAGAACGTAATTCGACTTTGATTTCATATTGTTAATTAGTTTCAAGATTTTAGATGTTGGAAGAGGAGGCACAAAATGTTCTGGACATAATGGTAGGTCTTTATGCAAATCGTGGAGTTCTTCAGGATATTCCAAATCTACTTCAAGTATATAACCAATTAATGAATCATCGGAAATGTTGAAAAAATGTGGTTCGTTTTTAAAATGAGTGAACTATTTAAAATGGCTATAGGGTAAAGATTGGCTCATAGCTTCACCGTATTGATTGTTTATATCGAAATAAGTGATATAGGACTCGGGTACATTTTAATTAAAATTCGACCCCATGAATCTATTATTTGCTTTCGCGTAACTATTGGAGCACTGAGACACACGACCTCTTATTGCTCCTCTGAAAAGTAATAACATTTCTACATCTGTTAATTGATTGATTTCAATTCCAGTATAATTTAACGTAGCATCCAAAGAAAGCCCTGGTGCTGTATAGTAGTGCCATGGATCCAAATTATAAGTTACAATGCAGCGACATCTAAAACTTCCAAAAATATCGCGTGATTATAATCTTCACCTTAAATACCCTCATCATTTAATTTAGAATAAAATTCCTCTTTTTCTGGCAGACGATCTTCATCTAATTTCTGCCAATTATCAACATAATCGTATGGAAATACGCATGTTTTTGTTAATAATTCCAATTCATCATCAATTTTTGA
>NC_046660.1:120638045-120643850 GCF_010883055.1 Belonocnema kinseyi | reverse complement strand
AGAGTCGTAGCCAAATAAATTATAAATTACTATGAGAATTACTTGTGCGTCTTGGTAATTCACATTACACGTGTCATGAGAAGGGCCATGGTATTTACCTATATAATGTTCGTGATCTCGATGTTTAAATTCATCTTTGTTACAATCTTGTTCGAAAATATGGCAAACTTTTGCGTTTTGAAAATCATCCTCTTGCTTTAATGTTAAAAGTTCCATTGGAACTGGATTTTTAAAATAAGAATCTACTTTCTCAGCCAACTAGTTCAACTCATGGACAAACCATGTGATACAGTCCTTTCCACGAAAAACTTGAAGTTCAGATTGTAAATCGTGAAAACTACATTTTGTGTAATAAGCAACACTTTTATGTATATGTTTTTGATAAACATTTCCATGTATATTGGCAACTGGCTCTTACAAACACTCTATGTCAGCATTTACTGAATATTGAACCCTCTCTTTTTATTTATAATTTTTAAGTTTCAAAATTTTATCCTCTTCTGTGAAGATTATTAGTGTGCAATTATTATTCAGATTATCACAATCAATTCTATGTTTTTGAAGAGATTTTTCAAATTTGAAGTGACACAAACATGTGTCACAAAAGTAATTGCGCTACTTACCTTTTGCTATTTGTGATTTCACTAGTCTAGATAGATTTTTTATTAAAGCAAAATTTAACAATTCTACATCAGAATCAAAGTTAGTATTTTCAATCACAAGAAAGTGAATAGTAGGTTTTTTATATTTTTCTTCGCTTATAAAAATTGGAACAATTTCCTCTTTCTTACTGTATTTATCAGACTCTAATCCATACACATTTATACTTAAACCGTTCATTTTCTCAAATTTTGGAATATCATCAAGAGTAACTGGAAACTTGATGTCATTATATTTGAGTTCTGAACAATCAAGCTAAGGATAAGAACCAGTTAGACTGAAATTAACTTCAGCAGGATGAAGAGCTGCCATTACTGACCAGAGAACACAATAAAAGTCTTTATTTTTAATATTAACCAAAGCTTTTTTCTCTGTATAAAATCAGGTAATTCAGTAAAAGTTGAAGATCCAACTTGAAAAGGGGCGTATCTATTTATGTTAACCGTTAAGCTGAGAATTTCTCTTAATCTACACCCTGAATCTGATATTTTTAAATCTTCAATTTGAACTTCAACTTGTTGACGAATTTTATCCTCAAACCATTCACCAATATTCGTAAACGTTAGAATAAAACCATTTTTAGTGCAAATACGTTTTGCCTCCATTTTTTACTCCCCTCCGACTAATGCCTTGAAAATACCCGTGAATTCAACGCAAACTTTAATATTACCTATACTACTAATTGCATTCCTAATTCGCGGAACACACATGCGTTTACAATCATCAAAAAATTTATTTAAATCTTCATGAATTAAATTTGTTATGTGTCCCGTTCTTATTCGTGTTTGAAACGCACTTGCTAGATCATCCCAACTCACCCTCTCACTCAGTTTCTTCGAAGCTTCACTCATACCAGTTCCTGTCTTGAGAAACTTCTGTCATTTTCTGCTTGCAATCTTCAGATCACCAATTAACGTCATAAACGCATGTTTTTGGTCCACGGATAGCAGAATGTTCTTCCTCAATATTTTGTTTAATATCCGGATGTTTTTAGTTCCCGCCCTCGTCCACAATCTAATTTCATCAAATGCTGGAGTTTGCTTTTCGAGTATAAGTTGATATCCCATCTTCATGATTTGTAGAACTTTTTTACATTTTACGAAATCCATTTTTTACCTTAAATGGAATCAGCGAACACTTATAGAAACTGATAAAACGTATAGAAACACTACACAGATTTGAAGTAATTTTAGATTAAGTGAGTCTTCTTATTAACTGATGGAATCACCGAAAAAATTGTACTTTGATATAGATCTTGGAGCGTTTTAAACTTCCAACGTACTCGCTGTTTGTTCACTAGTAAAATGATAAAAAAACGGGAAGTGTAACGCTTATATAGTGCTAATATTGATGAAATACGGCAGCACTGTCGGCAAGGAATCCAGGACTCACGATGACGTCATCATAATGGAATTTTGTTTACCCCATAAATTGTTTAACATTATATGAAATATGACGCCCCTGTCGACAAATATCAAAGGGGAACGCTTGATTAATTTAGTTCATATAGATAGGGATTTCAGGAATTGACTATGACGTCATCAGAATGGAATTTTGTTTACCGAGAAACGTGTTGGAATCTGCATAAAAAAGCACGATAAAATGCCTTCCTTTCTCAGTAATACATGTAAGATGATACCATTATGAAAGAAAACAATTTTCACAATTCTATGTAACTTGATATCATTGTTTTTTCCATTCATTCAAGATTGGCGAAACGCGGCAGCACTGTAAATAAGGATTCCAGAAATAATGATGACGTCATCAGAATGGAATTTTGTTTACCCCAGAAATTGTTTAACATTATAAGAAATATGAAGTCCCTGTCGGAAAATATCAAAGCAGAATGTTTAATTAATTTAGTTCATATAGATAAGGATTCCAGGAATCGACGATGACGTCATCAGAATGGAATCTTGTTTACCGAGAATTGTTATAATATTACGAGGGTAGTTTCAGATCTTGGAAAATTTCAATGACGCACCATTGCGATAAACATTAAATACATCAATTATATTATTTTGGGGTGAAAAACTTAAGTTCTGGGAATAGCAGGTATTAAATAGCCTATTATTGCAATATCATATCATATCCTATTCCATATTTTTGGCGCTGTAAAGATCCATTCCTATGATTTCCAAGTATTGATTTCCAATATCGATAGCGTGGATCGTTTAAAACTGCGATGCGTTAGTCAGCAAAAGGAGCGAAACCAGGGGTTCTGCCCTGGTTTCTTTTATCATTCAGATTGCAAGAAAATCATTATTTTACTATTATAATTCACTCTAATACTTGAATTTATTAATACATGAATTAAATCCAGAATTGTCGTTAATGTTACTTTTACATTTTTCTCAAATATATTAAGGGTCTTAAAATATTTTTGAAGTTTCAAAAACTATTAAAACTATAGTTCCACACACTGTCAGAATAACCTTAAAAATCGGCAACAAGAAGAATATATAAAAATTTAAGAATCAATGTAGTAATGAAACCATTAGACGCATTCAATTATTATAGCTAAAGCTTCCTTTTTGCAAATGATCTAATCCTTTAAAAAGTGATCTTCACACACTACATGTCCAGGTTTAACAATACGATCGTTTTTGTCACGCTTAATTGATTATTGCCAACGACGTTTAACCTAATTTTGTGGAACGGAGACAAACACTTTTTTTACTCCATTTGAGCGGGTTGCGTCTTACCCTGATCGACAGTTCAGAGCTATACATCGATTTCCCCTCCTTTTTATAACACATTTATCCGTACATGAATAAAATACGGCAAATAGACGATAAAGTTTGGACATGTCACGAATTTTTGTATGCATTTCCTTATCTAAAGGTATCATGTATCCGGTACGATACGGGATTACCGAGCAGTGCATCTGTTGAGCGATTGTTCAGCACAGCCGGATTGGTACTTTTGAATAAAAGACATCGGATGAAAGATGAAGTTTTTGAAAAATTGGTTCCATTGCAAAAAAAAAGAAGTTTTATGGAAAGTCTGCGTAAAATACAGTACAGATTTATGAAATTAATTATAGTTTAAATAAAACAGAGCTTATAGAAAAGTTTGGTATTTTAAAATTATTTCACCTAACTGTAAATATAATATTCAGTTTTATTAAGATTTTTAGTTTTCAATGAAATGCACCAAATTCTTCAAATTATTTTTGCACTTTCAAATCATGTATTAGATATTTAATTTTTTTAAGAATTTCAAATAAAAATGATATCATTTCTTTTATTCGTGACCTCTAAATTTTTCAAATATTCATCTACGGTGCTATTTGCTTCAAAAGAGCGAGGAAGGGGGCGGAAATAACAACTCGCTCCGGGCGCAAAAAGGGCCAGTTACGGCTCTGAAAGAAAGTGAATGAGATCGGATCCAGACTATCAGTCATTCAAGCAGATCGCTGTAATCCGCAGGCGATGCGACGAACCTTTTCCAAAGGTGTAGTAATAACTTCCACTCTCTGCCTTCTTTAGCTTCCTTCTTTATTTGCTCTCCGAATTCTTCGCTTCAAACCTCCCCTCTTCAACTACAGACGTGGCCTCATTACCAAAGCAAATATTTTATAGTCGCTGCGGAACCCGTGACGACTCGATGTGACGAAGCGAATTGAAGGAGGTGCCATGGTAGTGAAAAAAGAAAGAAGATGATAGATAAAAGAGACAGTAGGAGAGAGCAATGAGCGGATTGGAAAGGGATGGTGTTAGATAGGACGGCGATGAAAAATGTATAAAAATAAAATGCAAGATTCGTTTTCCCCCTCTCAATCTCTCTTTCCGTCGACGGGTCATCAATAACCCCGAGTCTTAGGTAGCCGGGTTGAATAAACGCGATTCTTTTTCAATGCCTTCAAAACTTATGTAAATTTTTCATTTTATTCTTTTATTTATAGAATATTTAGTCAGAATTCCACAGATATTGATCTCATTGGATATACTTTTGAAAAACACATACCTCCTATTGATTTGAAACTCAGTATAGTTATGTATTTTGATGCATTGATTACGAAAATGATAGTGAAAATACGACAAAAGTTCATTTTCATGGTGGAAAACATCCCTAGTAGAAAAATCTTCAGCCGTTGGCTAGCCCCAGACAAGACCGTCTAGACTCTAATATATCGCAGATCAGACGATCTAGTCTGGGGCTGGCCAGACTTGTAACACTTTTACAAAGTTTGTGGCTAGATGGTCGAGCCAGTCGCTATTCAGCCGTTGTTTCCAGGTGGAAGTACACCACTGGTGCAGTACTGGTCTAGTACAGATTGCTGTAGTCCCATGACTGGTTTGTAACGCCACGCAAAACTGGCTTGCAGTACTGGCACGCTACTGCACACCAGTATAATTATAAAAGTGGTAATTTTTAACTTTTTGTTTAATTTGAAGACCCACTATTGCTATGCTCTACAGATATAAGAAAAAGGTATTTAAAAAAAAGAAGTAATGATTGATTTCTACTATTTTGTCTATAAATGTTAATTGGTTCTGCTTAGAATAAATACATATATAACGTTTTTAAATATTATATTAAAAATAAAATTCCTAACGCTACGGGGTTTCGAACCTACAGCTATACCTTGAATCTATCGTCTTGAAGTCGGGAACCTTAACGATTACTCTATACTTACTGAATTGAACATTAATGAAAAAACCATCCTGATAAGCTACAATTTAAAAAAGTTTTTAAAAAACCATTTATCAGCTCTTTTTCCTCATTAATTTTTTGATTATTATACGACTTTATATATGTTCAACCCTAGAAGACCACAATTTTTTTACCCTTACTTAGCCAGGTGTATACATATGAAACCGGTATTTTTTCAAGAAAAAAACACATTTATTTCAAGAGAATGATAACAAATATTTTATTCAAAGTATGCGCCCTCGCTGGCTACACATTTTGTCCACCTCTCAGGCAATTTATGGATACCTTTCCAAAAAAAGTCTTCGTTTTTTGAAGCAAACCAGTCATCGAGCCATTTTCCAACATTTTCGTAAGAAGTGAAGCGCTGTTCGCTAAGTGCGTGGACCCATCGATGCAAATAAGTGGTAGTCGGATGGAGCCAAGTCTGGTGAGTAAGCGGGGTGGGGTAGCGGTTGCCAGCTGTACGACTCAACCAATTCCCAAGTC
>NC_046660.1:120607099-120637945 GCF_010883055.1 Belonocnema kinseyi | reverse complement strand
AATACGCTAATTAGCACAAATGGTAAGTTCCGACAGTGCCTACAAGTGTGCCTACTGGCCGCTAAATGGCAATACCGGTTTCATATGTATACACCTGGTACTTGGTCTGGAGAACCGAATGATTTTATGTGCTTACAATTTTGGAACAAATTAACATTTTTTGACTAATAAATAGTGAAATCGAAACGCCAGTTTCCGGACAATAAGAATATCTTTCAAACAAATCAAAAAAATTATTTATTGAAAATATATAGCATCTTTTACAATACGTCTCACGAAAAATGGTCGAAAATGCAATGTCATGCAAAAAAGTCCCATTTTTTAAATTTTTTAAATAAAAAACAAATGCATTTTTTCCTTGTAGTGGAGGCTACCGGCTGCTCAAAAAAATATATCTATTTGTTTCGCTCAAAAAAGTTCAATTTTAGAAACATATGAAAGTGCTCAATTTTCACAAACCCTCGAGTTTCGCCATATAGAACACTCCACATAAACAATTGAAAATATATAAAGATTTTATAGCTTAATTAAAGTGAAAATTAATCAGTAAGGTCTTTGTTACACGGCTAAAATAAAATAATGACAATAATGTAAGTTTCATGATTATAAAAAGTAAAATAATACTTTATCAACACGGGCCTGCAAATAATGGGTTCATGCCAGTCGTTGGAAAGTGGAGGATCATTTCCGAAGTCATTTTTTACGTAGAATCCGAATCCAGGGTTATGTGCCCAAAAAATGGCGTTTTTTGCTACTTTTGAGTTTATGTACAGAAGACACCAAATTTTCTGGGATTTAAACAACCTCAAACACCCCCAAGTATAAATTTTCAAAAGAAAACACTCAGTAGAAAATGTCTGCCTCAAAGTATTTAAAGCTAATGCTCAAGACATAATGGAACATATCTCGTAATTTCAAATTGGCGTAACTTGGTAAAGAAAAATGGTAATTGAACTCTGCGACTCTTAAATTGAAACGAAAGAGCAGTACTATATGATACACCTAAAGGAAAATTCCGAAAAAATGTCGTATCTTCTGTACATAACCTCAAGACACATAACCTCAAACCCCTTAAAATCCTGACGACATTGGCCAATTCTGACCCCGGATTCGGATTTTACGTAAAAAATTACTTCGGAAATGACCCTCCACTTTCCAACAACAAAACCATGTTGGCCTGTGTAATAAAATTAATAAAATGAGGACACAAAGGGATGAGATGGTGCAATGAAAACCCGTATATATTTTGATCCAGACGCACATCATTTGCGGATCTGCTGGAACGCAGTTCCATTGTGACTAGAAAGAAGATGAAAAACAAAATGAAAATTCGTTTTTTTTGTTTAATTTATATTTATTGACATTTATTATCAATATTTATTTATATTACTTTGATTTTATTTACACTTGGAATCTAACTGAAGAAACTCTCAGTTCACTCTCAGTATTCTACGAGGTGTTTCACTTACCTTCGATTACAAAAATGCCCAAGGGAAACAAGAGGTGGAGTTTAAAAATTAAAAAAATTAAACAAATATTTTCTTTAGAATCTTTTGTTTGATTTCAGGCGAGGAGCCTTGGAACCATGCCCGCATCGAGTCTTCAATTGTATTCCAAGTGTATATTATCTTACTTTTTTAACATTTTTTTATTAATTTTTTTCTCTAAAATTGTACAATGTTTATTCTTATAGTAGGGACTTTTAAAAATAAAAAATCATAGTTACGAATTTTTGGAAAAACCGACGATTAAGCCACTCTATGGTCCCACAGGCTGACACGACAATCTTAAACTTTTCAATGCCGATGATATAGCGATACTCAGCTGCGTAGTATGCCTCACTGTTAGAGTTCTACCTAAAGTTTTTTCCCGCACAGGCCCCAGCTATTGCTATCTAACCACTTCAAAATAAACAGACTTGAAAATAACACGCCTGTCCACCACACCACAGTATGGGCTGCTAGGGTTAAAATAAATTAACTCTTAACGAAAATATAAATAAAATCAGTTTTAAATAAGTCGATGAAAATTTTTTTGAATTCATTGGCATAAGCGCCAAAATTTTGTTACAAACTTTTATATATATTTTGCAAACAAATTTTTTCAAATATATTATTCTATATATTTCTACAATTTCGAATAATTTTTCTTCATGTAACATTATAATTTTGAAGTGTTTTGGACTAGTTTGCAACGATTAGGAATTAAATGAAATTTCATGTTTAAGAAAAAATTGATTTTTAATAATATTTAATTTCTTCTTTTCTACGATTTCAGTCACCCTGATAACTTTTAAAAAATGACGATAAAGATGTGGCTGATTGACAATTAGAAATTCATATGTGAGGACAGTGGTCCAGTCCTAGATCTGGGCCAGTCTAGACTATCACGATAATAAAAAGAAATTATTGTAAATAGTGTTAATTTCTGAATTAGATTCCGAAGCAAGAATGAGAGGGTGTTTCTCGTCCGGATTTAGAATAGGGTTTTTTAAACGACTTCCTACTCGTAGAAGATGTTTAGCATCAATGTAAGTTGTTAATCGAGCTAATTTATTCCGTAAGTTACGTAAGTTCCGTAAGTTCCGTAAGTTCGTAAAAGTTTCACCAATGTAGAAAATCGCTGGAGAAGGTCCCACAATAATATAACGATGGTGGCTGTGTTGACTTGAGCCTCTCATTCCTCCATATCCACATTATTCTTCTTTATTAAAAGAGGTCGGACTGGCCAGATGAACGGTGACGTTAACCAATCAGACCCTTTCCACCAAAGTGAAAAAGAAACTTAGTTTTTAGCAGAAACACCTCGGGATGCAGAATCAGCTGGATTACTCGCTGATGGTTAGGAGATGACCTTGAGTTTGAGGAATCCTTGAATGCTGTAGAAGAAACTCCAGCTTTTGTTAAATTTTCTTCAAGCACTTCCAACATACCACCTCTATTGCTGAGAAATGTACGCAAGGATCGGTAAGAAGGAGGCTCGGTTGAGTCATCAAGTGATATTTTCTATTCACCTCGAGTCAGATGATCCAAAAAACTGGAAAAAGAGAAAACAACAAAGGGTGAACTGCTGTCAATCAAACAATCCAATGCTTTAAGAGCTTCTAAATTTTCTATTGTGCTATTGGCCAGTTGTTTAAGACCGAAAGCTGATTCTGCTGACAGATGTCGCAAGGAAAAAATAGCCGATAAGTGACAATTAATTAGAATTCGCTTATTTTCAGATTGATCAAACAACAACTTCCACGCGCGCTTGTAATTGTCATTTGTGACAGGAATGTTTTTTAATAATTGAACCGGCCTACTAGATAGGTTAGTTTTTAAATGGTGTAATTTTACGACATCCGCGATTTCCGGATTTCCATCGATTATTGATTTGAACAAATCTGAAAAAATCGAACACTCAATGTAATTACCTGGAAATGTCGGCAAAGTTATTTTCGGAAAGGATTTAGTTGAATTAGAAGAAATACGAGGTATGACATTAATTGATGATTCATTTGCATCAGGAGATGGAAGTGCATCGAATGCATCGAGGTACAATCCCTTTGAAGTTTGGTACCACTCCTCAACTTGGGAAGACAAATATTCCTTGAAGTGTGCCATGTCCTTACTAACAAGGAACCCTAGGTAGGTGTCCCCCTTAGATTTTCCTTGTTCTCCAATATTTTGTAGTAATCGAAAAACTAAGCGACACGTATTTAATATTACGTGCCCAAAATGGGTTTAATGGGGTAAAAACCAACCCCAAATAGTGTGGTACCAAACACCCATTTAATTGTTTCACATATAATAACAGAATCTTTTACAATCAAACCAATTTGAATAATATCCTCATAATAGGAGATCAAAAATGTGATTTTATCAATTTGATCAAAAAGAATTTTGGGGGGGTAAACTGCCCCACAATAACTTTTATTTATACAAAAGATTTAAAAACAAGCATGATTTCAACTCAAAAAATTTGAAAAATATATATTGCACGCGATAATAAAATAAATTTTACGGTTTTTTGTATTTCATGAGAAATTAATTTATAAGTGGTATCCACCCGTAACTGCATTTTATTATATTTCTGCAAAATAAACTAAGTTTCGTGTGCAAAACAGAGCAGAAAAATTTCCCCACGAAGAAGGTTAGAATGTAATTGATGTATTTCAATAAATATAAATTTAAATGTAAAATATAATGTTGCTTAATATATGTATAGAAACATAATAAAATGCACTTAAGGGTGTTTGCACCCTATAAAATAATTTATCGTTTAAATGCAAAAACACGGGAACCGTATTTTATTATCTCCTGTGAAATATGTTTTTTTTCCTATTTTTCAGATTCAATTTACAAGTATTGGGTGATTTTCTTGTATAATCGTAACATCTTTTGAGGTAGTTTACTCCCATATGATTGTTGGACTAATCTCACTTGAGAAATTAAGATTTTTAAACCATTTCGCCAGGAAACTTTTTATTTTCCTTCAAATAATAAACAGCAAGCACCGGATCCACCAGAAGCACACACTCAGATATTAATGACGATGATGTGAAAAGCGAAATCCCAGAAAGCTGCAGGACTTTGAAAGGAGATGTAAACTGTCTCAATATAAAGAAGGAAATACACATATGTCATCCCTGTCCTTAAGTACTCATTCGGGCTCATCAAATGGTCTGACACCAACCTTGAAAGATTAAACACAATCGTCTGCATAGAAATGTTGAATTTGTGCATGAAGAAGGCCTTAAATATCAGGGCAAACACCATAGAAGAATTATAATTGCAATGGAGATAAAGAGATATCCATGGTAAACACTGCATAACGTTAGATCCACATGATGCCATCAGACGTAACTGGACCCTGATTTTTAAAAAACAGTGCCAGAACAAACACAAACACGGCAGTTAAGATACAACACGACACTATGGTTTTTCCTCTTGCATTTCCACAACACTGCACAAAAACATATAACTTGTAACTTCTTGGTAAGAACACTTGAAATGTTTCGAGTTTCGCTACGTCTTTCTAATTTCGGTTTTGGTGAGGCTAGTGGAGGTTGTAACGTGAGACAACTATTCCTACAGGTTCATTATTTAACTTACGTTTAGCTTTCATTGACATATATGTGGGAAGCAGGGTCAATGACAAACAGTGATTTTGGACAATAAACTAGATTTAATGAAATACATCAGAAAAATAGGTACATGGCAACACTGATTTTCGGCGTACTCGATCAAGCGTACATCATCGACTGACTCCTCCGTTCAGAGGACTCGGGGTCGCATCCCCAGTTCTCCCATCTCTTACGCGTTACCCCTGGGGACTTACTGCTAACTAATGCTTACGTATTTTTTTAAATTACCTAATTCTACCCTACGCAAAATTCTCGGTTCCCACACTCAGCCTTCCTGACTATCGTCTTCTCCTGACGATACGTCATCATCGAAGCCTGCCCAGGGCTTCGTAAGATCTGCCAAACTTGGCGCTCATATGGGGTCTTCGCCGTCGATCTTTCGCACGTCATAACGCTCCTTCCCTTTGACTTTTGTTACTCGGTACGGGTTGAAATTCTCAATCTTCACCTTCAATCCAGGACCCAACTGAGTTCTCGCAATAGCCACTAAATCGCCGAACTTGTACTCCGTTGCTTTCTTTCCTCTTCTGGTTGAAACTTCACTCGTTCTCCTCTTGGACTCTGGAAATTTGTCTTTTAGCTTGCTCTCGAAGCTCTTCTCGGGCGTCATCGAATTCCTTCAAAAGTAATTGCTGAATCATTTCTTGTAATTACAGGTCTTCCTTATTTCGCATTATTGTACCTATGAGTACTTGGAAGAATGTTGATGCTAGACTTCTCTGGAACATGGAATTCAAAGCACGATGAACTTGGCTGACGTGTTTGTACTATTTCGTTAGTTCATCCATACCCAACTTTGTGAAGACTTCCTCAAGGGTTTAGTGTATCCTTTCAACTTGTCCATTACCTCTTGGAACACATCCAAACAAACTTCGTGAATCCGTCGATTGTCGTCAGCAGGTATTTGTAGGATTTGTTGGTAGAGGGTAGCGGGTGAATGTGATCCATGTGCATCGTATCCAGCGGCACATCTCTTTTGGGTATAGGGTGTAGGAAACCCTCAGCTTTGCCTTGTTTCTTTCTATCTAAAGTGCATGGTACACAGTTTTTAATGAGACTCTCGATCTTTTCTTTCGGTCCGTCGATCCAGTACTCTCGGTTAATCAATTCCTGCGTCTTCTACGGTCCGAAATGACCTAACTCATTGGATTGTGAGATAATCTCACGCTGCATGGCTTTCGGTACCACGAACAACTTAGTTCCGTCTCTCTCTCTCTCTCTCTTTCTCTCTCTTGATAAAGCAACCCTCCCTCTGTCACATAATCTTCATGCATTCCTTTCTCGAGTAACTTCTTTATTACGGTGACGTCGCGAATTTGTAACACAATAGGATAACGACTCAAAGCATCAACGTGACGTATTCGTGTTTCTTCTCTATGCTCTACTGTAAATTTATATGCCTGTAATTGAAATGCCCAACACTTCGCGCGGTTGTTTATTTCCTTTTCGTCCATTGTCTGGTTAAAAGCAATGCAATCTGTTACAATTTTGAACGATCATCAATCGTAGCTCTGCTAAAGCAGAAGCACGGATGCATCATTCCACCTTCTGCACATTTTTGCATTAAAACTGCGCCATAGCCGTCCATTGAGGCATCGGAGTGCAGCTCAATTTCTAATCGCGGATCGAAAATACGCAATACAAGCTCTTCGCATCATTCCTGCATCAACAATTTAAACGAGTCACGCTGTTCTTCCCCGAAATAAAATTCAGCGTCACTAAATTCTAAATTCTTTGTGGCTTTATCTTTATTCTTCGCAATTATCACAACGTCTTCTAGATAAACAAGTGCAATTTCCTCGCGAATCAAATCTTTGAAAATATACGTGATATACCTTTGAAATACTGCCGGTGTATTACAAAAACCGAATGGTACTTTCAGAAATTCATACTGCCCTGTCGACGTCACAAAAGAAGTGTATTTTCGGCTTCCTTCTTCTACTTCTAAGTGGTAGAATGCATTTTTTAAATCTATTGTGCTAAAAACTCATGCCTGGGTCCATTTATCCAATTGATCATCGATGACAGGCAGCGGGAAATGATCACGAATTACTTTTTCATTAACAGCGCGATAATCAATGCATACTCTAGGAACGCTTCCCTTTCTACGCACAACTACTACAAGACTTGCATAGTCTGAACAACTATAACGTATAACCTTCTTTTCTAACCACTCTTCTATCTGTTCCTCTGTTTCTTGGTGTTCAGTTTGTGCTAAACGGTGCGAACTTTGACATACCGGTACATCGTCTTTAAGTAAAATTTTCATTTTAATTGCAGTGATGTTCTTCCCTGTAGGCCTGTAGTTCTCAATCAGCGTTTTTATTTTATCCTTAGAATTCCCTAAAAGATGACTATACGCGTTTTCTTCTGGTGAATCTACAATCTGAACACAATATACGATATTTTTCTCGTCATTCGGAAGTTTCTTGAAACGTGCATTACATCGATCAATAGTTATCGCAGCCTTTTTCAACATACCATTACCAATTATTACATTAAAATCTTTTCTTCTTACCGCATGAAATCTTTGTTCGTATACCTCGTCGTCGAGTTCTGCTTTTAGGATGAGAATACCGGCTGTAGTCATTTTATCCTCATTGGACATCCAGCACAGTGTTCTGGGCCCTCGATCCATTTCTGGTGATCCTATATTTTCGTAAATCGTATAACTAATCAAGTGAACATCATTTCCAATGTCCAGTTAACAGGTAACGACTTTACTATTCAACTTTACGTACTTATACAATCTGCAGTGCTCTTCTTCTTGGATCAGCAACACCTTCACATCTTCTTTGGGTACTTCGTCGTTTTTGCTTCCTTTGCTAATCATTTTTATATGCGCCGAGGATCCAGATGAAGGTCCTCGCTTCGGTTGATCACACTGTGCAGACATGTTACCAAAATTATTGCAATTTTACGATTTGGCACCTTTTTCGCGGTATTTGCACTCTTTTGATTCGTGACCCTGGCTGCCACAATTGAAGCACAGTTTCGAAGGATTCCTCGTCGTTGTCGTTGTCATCGTCTTGTCCTTTCATCTTTCGAAATCCCTCCTTATTTGCAGAAGGTACTCTTTGAAGGATTCTCCAGGTAGCTTTCTTCTTTTCTGCATCGCTTCGTAAAGACCGCATCCATCTATTTCCAAACCAAACTCTTCCTTCAGACCACCCTTTAATTCGGTCCAGGTCTTTATAGTGACTTGGCTCTTCAGCCACAAATTCGCCAATCCAACTATCGACTTCTTCGCACACACTAGGGTTTTCAAGTAATTCCAAGAGTACATTTCTCAGCAATCTGAAATGTGGGTGATCCACTGATCGACCGTGAAGACAGGATTCCCACCATCGAACTTGTTGATGGTGCCCTCAACGTCTCTCAGTTGAATCCCATTCTCAAGTGGTGTGGGAGTCGTACTCGTAAATGCACGCAGCTGCTACTGCAGTGCTGCTATTTGAGCTTGCAATTCTAGCTCACGCTCTGACATCTCGTCCGTTTCAACAATTGTCCTGTCTTCTTCTTCGAAACTTCCCTGTGCCTCATCGTTGCTTCCTTCTTCTTCTCTCCGTTCCACTGTAGCGGAAATCGCAGGATCAGGGATAAGAGAAGAGTCTTCGCTGGCACTCCGCTTACTTTCTCCCTCTCGTCCTTTTCTTTGCGTTTCGTCTGCCACCGCTATCACCGTAATCAATCCAGGCCATCGATAGGTCACGCTGGTAGGAGACTGCATCTTTGCAGACACATCTATCGATGAGCAGGTTCTCCCGACATCTTGCTATGCCTTTCTTTGAGCCACTTTGTTCATACATTTCTTGTCACACAGGTCCGATTGTCCTAACAATCTTATCATTTAGGCTAGCTGTGAAGCTAGGTTGAGTATCAGCTAAGTTCCTCATTTTCGGCAGGCGTACTGTGCGCCCTTCTACCAACTACTGCGGAATTAGCTCTTCCGACTTTAAATATGATGAGAAAATACGGGCCAGATGCTGATGGGTCGAAGGAAACTTCTTCCACCAGAAGGTCTTTATCCCATCTGGCCCCGGACCTGAATAGTTCTTCATACCTCTTAATAGTATTTCACGTCCTTGGTAGTGATAGGTGGGCATTCTTCTTTAGGTGTTATGAGGGCATCACACAGTTTCGAAGGATTTTGCAAGATTCGAGATGGGTCAGAGAAACCCGTTGGCTTTCTCTGACCCACATACATCTGTTTTATTTTGTGTTATGGAAGAAAATATACTTAAATAGACTGCGTGTTTCGACGGAGATATTGAGGGAAACACTTAGGAGTATTTTTTAACATCGGATGCAGAATGAAAAATCAGCACTTATGTGATATCATTTGGAATAGTGATCCACAATCAAAATATAATAAAGTAGACTAAAGCACGAATCCCTACCTAAAAATGTCCCTTTTTAGGGCCACATGGTATGCAGAGTCTGACTGAGCATTAGGTAACCTCTCTGTGGTGCATATCCGGTCACTATAAAAAATAGAATAGCAAGAATTCTTTTGCAAAACATTTCGAATTGATTCTGCAAAAAAATCAAGCCTATTTATGAAAAAACGATCAAAGTTTGTATTTGTTTATACCAGTTTTAAAAAATAATTAGCACTTTTTGTTCACTATGAAAAATATGATAGCAAGGTATCTTTGGAAAGGCATTTCAAGTTGATTCCGCAAAAAGCATCAATCTTATGCATGAAAAATGGTTAAAATGTGCATTTGTTTACAAAAATGATTTAAACAATTAACCTTATCAGGCCACTATGAAAAGTATTTTAGCAAGGAGTCTTTGGCAAAACATTTTGAGTTGATTTCACCAAAAAATGAAGCCTTTTCATCAAAAATGTTCAAAATATACATATGATTATAAAATTTTTTAAATAATTTGCAATCATCAGTTTTTTTACCTTATTTTGAGCGCCAATCATTATCTTTGATACTTCATGCAAAATCTATGGATTAAAATTATATAACCATTGCGAATCATGAAAAAACGCCTTTGTTTATTAATTCGTTTATAACATTATTAACCATTTTTTTATTCCTCTTACCCACTGAAAATTATTTAATTTAGTTATTACATCGATTGACCTTTTTGAATGAATTTAAAAGTCTTAGAAGAAATTGTATAACGTAAAAGTTTAGCAAATAAAAGTTGTAACTTTGTTGTTAAATAACAAATTTCTGTTGAGTTAAAATAAAATATCCGCAGTTGCTCGTTATACCTGGAAGCTTTACAGTCATTTCAAAAACAAAACATCAAAATCCATTTAGAATTGCACTGTCGGTCGATTTTTGTCCAAAAAGGTGCTTTTTTCCCCACTGTGCGTCATCTGGCAATTACTTGGAAAAAAATTATTTTTCACTATGAGCATCTTTAGTTTAAAAATTTTTATTATACACTCTGTCTCTTTTTTGTAGTCTTGTTAAAATCATGTTGCTGCTGTTATTTATATGTACATAAACTTTTGCGAATAATTGAATATGTACAAGTTATAAACAATTCAAATTACAAAATGTATATAAATAGAATATTTTAAAGATTTCAACAATTTTAATTGACTTGTTTAGTTGCAAATTAATTTTTGAAACTGTGAAAACTATTCCACTTTTAGTTGTTTGTTGGTATTAAATCAAGAGAAGAAAACGTGACCGCTGTGCGGGAACATTCGGCTTGTACGCAGACCGTTTCGCTTGAAAGTCTGAGCGCACCTAGTGCGCACGCATTTTGGTTCTCGCGCTTCACGCTCGAAGATATATTTATCTCGCACTACGCGCTCGGTCTTTGTGTTTTCCCCACATTTGTACACAGAGCTTTGAAAATCAAAGATCAAAGCATCGACAACTTTAATTTGGTGATTGTGATTCATTTTGTTAAAAGAGCTTAGAACGTAAGCTTGAGCACACCAAGTGCGCACGAGTATTAGTTCTGGCACTTCACGCTTGATAATGTATTTGCCTTGCGCTACGCGTTCGCTTTTTGTATTCCTCCTAAATTTGTGAACGGACCTTTTAAAATTAAACGTCAAATCATCGAAAACTGTAATTTGATGATTGCCAATTTTTATTTTAATGAAGCTCTGTCGGCTCTAGCGACCACATTCTCATCACGTATTTCGTGCTTCGCACACTATTTTTTCAACAATGTTAACCTTTCTACATTATGTTCAAAATTTTTGTATTAAATGTATATAACATTTATTTATGTACCTTGACCTTGTGAGTTGCTTGTTTATATATTACAAAACCAAGTAAAAATTGTGATTGTCAAGATTACTTTGATATTTGTTTCTTATTTTCCATTAAATTTTATTTCGAGCTACGCTGAAACGTATATCATTTCAATAAATTTATATGATTACAATTCAGAATATGCATTGACATTAAAACATACGTATTTTTCTTACCTTGCTTTTATTTTTTGTTATGTTGTTTGTTTACGAGTAAGAGAACATCTACTTCTTCTGTCCAAAAATTTTTTATAACAAATTTTTAGATTCTTTTTGGATTAACAACTTTTATCAATACATTTTTTTCAGTTTGTGTAGTTTGTCCAAAAGTTAAATTTTTCATTTTAATGTTGTTTTTACTAATTAAACAGAATACAAAGGTATGGTCAAAATGCAAACATGGTTTTGGAATTACGAAACTGCAATACATGTATTGTGCGTGTTTTCCCTCGTGAAGTACGGAATTTAACGAATTCACGAAAGTCATGACATTAACGGAAAACACGGAATTTGCGGAATGTATGGAATTTGCGGAATTCGTGGCATTAATAGAATTATAGGAATTCACGAAATTGATGGAATTCATAGAATTATAGAAATTCACGAAATTTATGGAACTCATGAAATTCACGGAATTAATGAAATTTAAGCAATTCATAGAATAAAAGGAATTCAATAAATTAACTGTAATCGCGGAATTCACAGTATTCGCGGAATTAATTCTTCGTTCACAGACAGGGTCTTATTGTCCTGCTCAGTTATTGAACTGTTTCTGGCTTTCCAAAAAATTAGTAAAATTCAGAGTTAATTTTTGAGTGCCTTATACAAGATCCAATTATTTTTGGTATCAAACCTTAAAAACTTTTTAAAATAAAAATTGAAATTTGGGAAAAAAATAGAACAAAGCCAATTCTTGCTAAAAAATTATAATAGGCCCTATCGGGACCAGACCTGGTTATCTATCTAGGCGCTGCACTTGCGCCCCTATGTGTATCGCGTTTATTCTCGAGTCTGGCTCTCACAGATTCAAATTTCGCGAGTAGAAATTAAACATTTTGAAAGAATCAAACCTATATTATTGAATAATTAATATATAAATATTATTTCTTAATTTATTGTTTATCTCTTTACCTGTATAGTGTATAGTATAAACATTATACATGTTTCATTCTCATCTACTTCTCACACATTCTAACAGTTATTTTAGTATTTTGTAAAAAAACAAGCATATGTAATTATACATAATAAGTAGAAAGCTTGGACTGCACTGTATCTGTGATATGCGGTTACGGAGGCTTTCGTCGGTATTTATTCTGCCATAACTGTCCGCCTTTCGACCGAAGGGTTTCTAAACGCATCAATTTTACCTGGTGGTGCGAAAAGGGCGTGAATACTTGAAACGGATATCTGTCTTCTGTTGCTTAAATATATTCTGCCCGGTGTGTCCAAAACTTTCACCCCTAACTTTACATTTTTGCACCCTAGTGTATGATTCGAAAGGTATACTGTGTTCTTGGTGGTAAGTTAGTCGTTTTATGAAATGAATAAAATAGTTACAAAGATGGTGAAATTCGGATGCAGTATTACAGTAATACTCTAAATATGACTAAGCAACTATGTACACAGTCGGCTAAATTTTCATTTAATGTTCAGACATTTCATAAAACGTAAAATTTGAAAGCAAAACCTCGAATCATTCTAGAATCAAAAATTTCGATAAACGCTATATTCAAAATTCACAATAAAAAAAAGAATTATTTTTGTTGCAGAAAATTTTACTCTAGCGATCATTACTCAGACACTTTAGGTCCTGGTGATCTGCTCTTTTGGATAATTTTTATCTGCTTTCAGGGTTTTTGACGCGTCTATCATAACCTAAATATTTTGTCTAACTATCTTCAAGTGGAAAATTTTTCGTTATCAGGCCCCGTGCAGAAATTTCTCCATCTTTCAATATTTGAAGATTGTTTCAGATGGTGCCACTATCAAAATATCTTGTCCAGAAAAAACTTTTTGGGGGCCCTATCAGAAAATCTAGTCTAGAAAAAGCTGATTGTTGCTCCTATCAGAATATCTGGTCTATAAAAAACTGTTGGGGGTCCTGTCAGGTTCTAGTGAAGAATTCCATTTTTCGTATAGGTATGTAAAATCTATATGTATCTAATGGGGTCCCGACCCGAGAATTAGTAAACTCTTATATTGCCTTAAATATTAATTTGGAGGTTTTTGAATGTTATAGTATGCAGTAATAATGTTTTTAAGAGAATTTAAGCTTGTTATTCTCGAAAACTTAATTGAGGGCACTAATGAATATTTTCTTCGAGGCCAGGCAGATATGTGTCAATTAAAGTTAAAGAGGTTATATCAGCTACAATTAGCCAGTGCTTTACCAGAACACTACTGGCACAGTATTGGTCATCAGTACAGATAATCGGCCGTTCGCCCAGTACTGGCTAGCAGCTGGCTCCACGATCGGTGATTTACAATTGTCTAAAGCACCTAAAAACCAAACTTTACACGAAAGATTTAAAAAAATGTTTATTAGACAACTATCAAAGTTCACGATCAAATTTCTCACTTTCGACGTTAAAAATGTTAAATGTTCATGAAAAATTACATTTTCTGTCATTGTAAAAAGTTGTAAAATAGTCTACAACGGACAAAACAAAATATTACATCAAGAAAAATTTCAATCGATTAAATTATTTATTTAAAAATTATTTTATTCATATATCTGTTAAAGGTTCTTATACTTTACATTTATATAAAGTCGTATAATAATAAATATTTAATTAGAAAAGAGAGTTTAAAATTTGGTGTTTTAACTTTTTGGAGCTGCAGCTTATGAAGATGGCATTTAATCGAGTTTCAACTCGTGGGTTTAGCGCCAACTGCTAGGCGTAGGTACAGATGTAGACATATACACTCTGAACAGGACCATTTTTATTTAAAGTCAAAATTTTTCGCAATAAATTAATAGTTATTTTTTAAACACCTTTCTTGTCATATTGTTAGAGTATAACAGTTGTGTGTGTTGAAATTAAACAAAAGTTGCAATGAAATTTCATTTTTTGAAATTACAGATGATATTGGAGTGATATGCAGTCGTATGATGATGAATAGCTAAAAGTTCTGGCTGCCAGGAGCGTGCCAGTACCCTGTATGAGCCCCGCATGGGTCCATTCCATTAATTGGGATTTGAGGGGGCTGATCATTCATTTATTTCCATCTATCGTAATGATCTTGATTTAGGTATCATTCTTGTTGCATGTCAAAATGATATGGAATACCGTCTCGTTTTCAACATTATTTTTCGGCAAAAATATAGAACCACGAGGTTTTCTCAATTTAGCGAATTTTATATTTTTTATCTAGTTTTAGTTGGATGCCTTTATCACCAAGAACAAGAACCAATGAGGAGAAACAAGAACATTATTGTTTCCACATTTATTTTAGTAACATAAGCGTCAGTTACATAAAATTAAATTTATTTTGGAGACGTATAAACAATTCTAAGAAATGTTGATACTTTTATAAGCTAATTTTTCTCATAGTTGATGCTCTGCTTTAATTTTTTGGTATCTCATTCACGGAAAAAACTGGGGTTTCTATAGAACCTAGTATTGGTTCCAAGGCAGCTGGAAGAAAAAGGAACAAAAACAATTTTCTGCCTCAACTCACTTGGAAGTTTTTACAAGTTAATGATGCACCTTTTATGTCATAATGCAGATTGATGATACTGCACTGGACGAAATTATATAAAGAAAACAACATTATAGAGATTAGTCTTTCTTCAACGAACGATAACAATGGACGCGAGATGTGGCAGTTGTTAAGGTTGTGTTTGAAAAACTGTATTGGCTGAATATCTTTATGATGTCACTATCTAGCGGGTATGAACGAACTAAAAAGTAACCCTCAAACAGAGTTTTATTGGATTCTCAATTCTAAAGGATGCAAACTTTTATTTAAACCGGAGTATTATCGAATTCCCAGTTTTACTAGTAGATTAATTATGTACGTCGCAATATCATTGCCGACTTAAAATATAAAATTGACCGTTTTTATCGAAAATTCAACCATCAGGTATTTCCTCTTCTACGTTCGCAAAAAAAGTGGTCAATAATAATATAAATTATTTGGCGACCACTTTACTTTAATGCCGCACCGTCTCTGATTCGAACTTGTTCCGTTGGTCCATCGGCGCGCCGACGTGATGTGAACAACTAAGTTGAAAATTGAAAATCTGAACTGAGACCGATACAAAATGAACTTGAAAATCCGAATAGGTTACAGTTGGTAATGCTGAAATTCAATTAAATTGAGATAGAAGCCTATTACACGGTCTGGGAAGATCATTTCAGAAATCCAAACTAAAATTTATGTAAAATGAAGTTAAATATTGTACAAGTTGAATCTAATTTACGTAGAGACTTAGTTAAAGTTCTAAAAAGTTTTATTTGGACATCCCAGATTAAATAACTTCCAAATGAATTCGATAAACCGAATGAATTACAATTGATAAGGCACCAATTTTTCCGAGTTGACGCAGGGTCGTATTAGTTCGCGATCTGGAATGTTCAGTTTAGGGTTCCTGAGTGAGGCCAATTCCAAATAAACTCGAAAATCAGAAAAAATTATAGTTCAGAATCTCAAAATTGAGCCGAATTGACGTAGGAACTTAATGTACCATCTAGAGGTATAATTTGGAAAATCCCAACTATTTCAACATCAATCTACACATAATGTCAGAATCGAACTGATTTCGAACAGGGTCTCCCGAGTTGAAATTTAGACTCTATTTTGAAGTTGAAGTTCCTTATTAGAATCTTCTTTGACACTATTTAAACTTATAGCCCCTGTTTTTCACAAGAGCGTCGTCAGCGCCACCAGAAGACCGTGCGCCCAAAAAATTAATTATGTATGGTATAGGACTCAGGGAAGGTTCGTCTAAAATGCGTCAAAGGTTTTGTCCCAGTATTGGTTGTTTTGAAGCGAGGGAACGACGTTTTATGCAATGAGTGTAGCCTACGCGAGTCGGTTCGAAGCCGTGTTTCTGTGCACGCACCTAAAAGGACCTAAAATGATTTTCTTAGCGGCTGCTGGCTATATGAGAAAGTCAAAGGACTTTGTAAGGAAGTGGGTGAAGCGTTATCAAAAGGTAAGAAACATTGACGATTTGTCAGACAAGCGTAAGAAGCGTGTGATCTCGAAAGAGAAGGCTAAAATCATTATTAATCTTTTTAGAAGCACTCAACCTATAATTTGCGACAAGCCCAAAAAGTTTTGCCTGCAAACGATACAACGCCGTATGAGACCTGTCGGCTATGGATGGAGGAGCACGGTGCTGAAACCATTCTTGAACTAGCTTGTCAGCCCGCTGCCGAAAAGCGTAATGATTTTATAATTCTTTCCCTTTTCAGTATCGGTAATTATATGTGGGCTCGTCACAGGAAACGTAAAATAAGACCTAGCATCGTAAAAGTTACTTCTTTATTGTTATAAAAAATTGTATCTTGCCATGATAGTCTAACGAATGCCAAGCATACTAAACGATGTTTCGTGAAAAAAGTCATCGGAAACTAATCGGCATGACTATAGTCTAATGCATGTCATTTTTAAATTCAACCATTTTGGCATACCATGCACAAAAAAATTAACAGTACATCTGGATTAACCAGTATCCATTCTAACGATATTGTAATGATAGTCTAACCCATGCCCTTGTAATATAAGATTCAGTACGGTAGGTAATATCATGTAACGCAAACGGCATGCATTTTACTAGTGCCCTACTTGTCAGCATGAATGCAAATAGAGTGCGAAGAATTCGGCGAATTTGCAACTTGAGCCTAATACATGTCATTGAGAGTTTTATTAATTTTACAAATAATTATCGAGTTTTTCCAAAGAGCATAAAAATTCGTTGGGACAAATATTTAAAATCAGGTGTTTCGACCCGTGTGGAAATAATTCATGGCGCTACACTGTTGCAGTCTAGACGGCCACGAATCTATACTGACGCTATCGCGGAAAACTACGCTGGGGCGGTGCGCAAACGTAACGCTCCAATCGACTAGCTGTTATCTACACCAGCGATACTGGCGCGTTCTAGAGAATGTAGTCAAATCTAGTAGATTTAGATGCGACCTAATTCTTATTTTTATAATTAAATCATTCCTGACATAAAAGCACTATAAGCTACATTGAGAATATTCACAAATTCAATATTTCCGTAAGAAAAATGGAATAGAGCTCTATTTGCTTTTTTGGCAGAATGTTTCCAAATATTATTGATAAAAAAGAAAATGTTAATTGTAAATGTTGTGGAACCAGGAGCCAACCTCAAAACTAAATTTTCATGTTACTCCATGGAATTACTTCCCTAGTGAAATTTGGAAAGATAGAGACTGTGGTAAGAATGGACATGTCTACCCCGGGCATCGCTTCCTCAGTGAAATGTTGAAATATAGAGTCTATGGCAAAAATGGGCAATACTTCCCTGGGAATCATATCCCTTGTGAAATTTAGTAAAATAGAGACTATGAAAAAAAACGGGCATGTCTTTCCCGGGCTTCACTTTCCAAGTGAAATGTTCAAATCTAGAGACTATGGAAAAAATTAGCATGTATTCGCAGGGCACCACTTCCCCAGTGGAATTTAGAAATATAGAGACTGTGGCAAAATGGACATGTCTTCCCCGGACATCACCTCCTCAGCGAAAAGTTTAAATATAGAGACTATGTCAAAAATGGGCAATAATTCCCCAGGCATCATATCCCTTGTAAAATTTAGAAATGTAGAGACTATGGTAAAAATGGGCATGTCTTCCCCGGGCATCACTTCCCCAGTAAAATTTACAAATATAGAGACTATGGAAAAATGGGCATGTCTTCCCAGGGCATCAATTCCCCAGTGAAATTTAGAAATGTAGAGACGATGGCAAAAAGGGGCACGTCTTCTCCGGGTATCACTTCCCCAGTAAAATTTAGAAATATACAGACTATGGCAAAAATGGGCATGTCTCCCGGGGCATCACTTCCCGAGTGAAATGTTTAAATATAGAGACTATGACAAAAAAGGGCATGTCATCCCCGGGCATCACTTCCGCAGCGAAACATAGAAGTATAGACACTGTTGCAAAAAAGGTCTTGTTCTCACCGGGCATCACTTCCCGAGTGAAATATTGAAATCTCGAGATTATGGCAAAAATAGCCATGTCTTCCCGGGGCATCACTTTCCGAGTGAAATGTTTAAATATAGAGAATATAGCAAAAAAGGGCATATCTTCCCCGGGCATCACTTCCCCAGTGAAATGTTGAAACCCAGAGACTATAGAAAAATGGACATGTCTTCCTCGGACTTCTCTTCATCAGTGAAATTTAGAAATATAGATACTATGGAAAAATGGGCATGTCTTCCCAGGGCATCACTTCCCCAGTGGAATTTAGAAATATAGAGACAATGGCAAAACTAGGCATATCTACGTCGGACTCCCCAGTGAAACGTTGATACATAGAGACTATGGCAATAATTTGCATGTCTTCCCAGGGCACCACTTCCCCAGTGAAATTTAGAAATATATAGACTATAGCAAAATGGGCTTGTCTACCCCGGGCATCACTTCCCCAGCTAAATTTTTAAATATAGACAATATAGAAAAAATGAGCATGTCTTTACCGGGCATAACTTCCCTAGTGAAATTTTGAAATCTAGAGACTATGGCAAAAACGGCATGTCAATCACGGGCATCAAATTCCAGTGAAATATTGAAATCTAGAGACTATAGCAAAAATGGGCATGCCTTCTCTAGGCACCACTTCCTCCGTGAAATTTAGATATATGAAAACTATGGCGAAAATTGACATGTCTTCCCCGGGAATTACTTCCCCAGTGAAATTTATAAATATAAAGAATATGGCAAAATGGGCATGTCTTCCCCGGGCATCACTTACCAGTGAAATATTGAAATCTAGAGACTATAGCAAACATGGGCATGTTCTCCCCTGGAATTACTTCCCTACTGAAATTTGGAAATATAGAGACTATGGCAGGAATGGGCATGTCTTCCCCGGGCATCACTTCCGCAGATAAATTTAGAAAAACAGAACATATGGTAAAAATTGGCATATCGTCACAGGATACCACTTCCCCAGTGAAATTTAGAAATAAAGAGATTGTGGAAAAAATGTGCATGTCTTCCCCGGGCATCACTTCCCGAGTGAAAGGTTGAAATCTAGAGACTATGGCAAACATGGGCATGTCTTCCCCGGGAATTACTTCCCTAGTGAAACGTTGAAATCTAGAGACTATAGCAAAAATGAGCATGCCTTGGCCGGGCATCACTTCCCCACTTAAATATTGAAAACTAGAGACTATGGCAGAAATGGGCAATACTTCCCCGGGCATCAATTCCCCAGTGAAATTTATAAATACAGAGACAATGTCAAAAATGGGCATGTCTTCCTCGAGCATCACTTCCCCAATCAAATGTTGAAATATAGAGACTATGGCGAAAATGGGCACGTCTTCCCCGGGCATCACTTCCGCAGTAAAATGTTGCAATCTAGAGTCTATGCCAAAAATGGGCAATACTTCCCCGGGCATCACTTCCCCAGTGAAATTTAGAAACATGGAGACTACGGCAAAAATGGGCGCGTCTTCACCGGGCATCAAATCCCCAGTGAAATGTTGAAATCTAGAGACTATGGAAAAAATGGGCATGTCTTAACCGGACATCACTTCCCCAGTGAAATGTTGAAATCTAGAGACTACGGCTAAAATGGGCATGTCTTCCTGAGGCACCACTTCCCCAGTGAAATGGTGAAATGTAAAGTCAATGGTGAAAATGGGATGTCTTCCCAGGGCATCACTTACCCAGTGAAATTCAGAAATACAGAAACAATGGCAAAAATAGGCATGCATTGTCTGGGCATCATTTTCCCAGTGCAATTTAAGAATATAGAGACTATGGAAAACATGGTCATGTCTTAAAAGGGCATCACTTCCCAGTGGAATGTTGAAATCTAGAGACTATGGCGAAAATGGGCATGACTTCGCCGGCATCTCTTTTCTAGTGAAATGATGAAACCAAGAGACTATAGCAAAAATGGGCATGTCTTCCCCGGGCAACACTTCCGCAATTAAATTTATAAATACAGAAAATATGGTAAAAATGGACACGTCTTCACCGGACATCACTTCCTCAGTGAAATTTAGAAATAAAGAGATTATGGAAAAAATGTGCATGTCTTCCCAGGGCATCACTTCCCACTGGAATATTGAAATCTAGATACTATGGCAAAAACGGGCATGTCTTCCCTGAATATCACTTCCCCAGTAAAATTTAGAAATATAGAGACTATGGCAAAAGTTGGCATCGCTTCCTGGGGCATCACCTTCCAGTAAAATTTAGAAATGTTGAGAATATGGCTAAAATGAGCATGACTTCCACGGGTATCATTTCCTCAGTGAAGTGTCGAAATCTAGAGATTATGGCAAAAACGGGCATGTCCTCCGCGGGCAGCACTTCCTTAGTGAAATTTAGAAATATAAACACTATGCCACAGGGAGCATGTGTTCCCCGGTCATCAATTCCTCCGCGAAATGTTGAAATCTAGAGGCTATGGAAAAAATGGGCATTTCTTAACCGGGCATCACTTCCCAATGGAATGTTGAAATCTAGAGACTATGGCGAAAACGGGCATGTCTTCCCCGAACATCACTTCTCCAGTGAAATTTAGAAATATAGAGACTATGGCAAAAATGGGCATGTCTCCTCGAGGCTCAACTTCTCCAGTGCAATGTTGAAATGTAGAGGCAATGGTCAAAATGGGCATGCCTTCCCTGGGCATCAGTTCCCCAGTGAAACTTCCAAATATAGAAATTATGGCAAAAATGGGCATGTATTCTCTGCGCATAATTTCCCCAGTGAAAATTAAAAATATAGAGATTATGACAAAAATGGGCATGTCTTCCCAGGGCATGACTTCCCAGTGGAAGTCTGAAATCTAGAGACTATGGCAAAAACCGACATGTCTTCCCCGAACATCACTTTCCCAGTAAAAATTTAGAAATATAGAGAATATGGCAAAAATGTGCATGTCCTCCCCGGGCATCACTTCCTCAGTAAAATATAGAAATATAGAGATTATGGCAAAAACGGGCATGTCACAGTGAGCATGTGTTCCCCGGTCATCAATTCCTCCGCGAAATGTTGAAATCTAGAGGCTATGGAAAAAATGGGCATGACTTCCCTGGGCATCACTTCTCTAGTGAAATGTTGAAATCTAGAGACTATGGCAAGAACGGATACGTCTTCTCCGGACATCAATTCCCCAGTGAAATTTAGAATTATAGAGACTATAGCAAAAATGGGAATGGTTTCCCCGAGCATCACTTCCCCACCGAAATTTAGAAATATAGAGACTGTGGCAAGAATGGGCATGTTTTCCACACGCATCACATCCCCAGTGAAATTTATAAAAATAGAAACTATGGCAAAAATGGGCATGTCTTCTTCAGGCATCACTTCCACAGTGAAATGTTAAAATATAGAGACTGCAGCAAAAAGGGGCAGGTCTTCCCCGGAAATCACTTCACCATTAAAATTTAGAAATACAGAGACTATAGCAAAAATTTAATGTCTTCCCCGAGCATCACTTCCCCAGTGAAATTTAGAAATATATAGAATATGGCAAAAATGAGCATGTCTTCCCCGGGCTTCACTTCCCCAGTGAAATGTTGAAATCTAGAGACCATTGCAAAAATGCGCATGTCCTCCGCGGGTATCACTTCCCCAATGAAATGTTAAAATATAGAGACTATGGCAAAAATGGCCATATCATCCCCGGTCATTACTTCCTTAGTGAAATTTGGAAATATACAGACTATGACAAAAATGGCCATATCCTCCCGGCGAAGGAACTTCCCCAGTGAATTTTAGAAATATAGAGACTTTAGCAAAAATGTGCATGTCCTCCCCGGGCATCACTTCCCCAGTGAAATGTTGAAATATAGATACTATGGCAAAAATGAAAATGTCTTTCCCGGACATCACTTCCCCAGTGAAATTTAGAAATATGGAGACTTCATTTAAAAAAATGGGCATGTCTTCCCCGCGTAACGCTTCCCCAGTGGAATGTTGAAATCTAGAGAATATGGCAAAGATGGCCATATCCTCCCCGGGGATCCCTTCTCTAGTGAAATTTGAAAATATAGAGACTATGACAAAAATCGCCATATCCTCCCCGCAAATCACTTCCCCAGTGGATTTTAGAAATATAAAAACTGTAGCAAAAATGTGCATGTCTTCCCCGGGCATCACTTCTCTAGTGAAATGTTGAAATCTAAGGACTATATGAAAAATGGGCATGTCTTCCCCGGTCATCATTTCCTCAGTGAAATTGAAAAATATAGAGACTATGTCAAATTGGGCATGCTTTCACCGGGCAATACTTCCCCAGTGAAATTTGAAAATCTAGAGACTGTAGCAAAATGGGCATGCCTTCCCCATGCATCACTTCCCCCGTGAAATATTGAAATCTAGAGACTATGGCAAAAATTGGCATGTCTTCCCCGGGCATTACTTCTTCATCGGAATGTTGAAGTCAAGAAACTATGGGAAAAATGGGCATGTCTTCCCCGGGCATTGCTTCCCTCAGTGATATTCGAAAATCTAGAGACTATGGCAAAAATGGGCATGTCGTCCCCGTGCATCACTTGCCCAGTGAAATGTTGAAATCTAGAGACTATGGCAAAAATGGACATGTCCTGCAAGGGTATCACTTCCGTAGTGAAATTCGGAAATATAGAGACTATGGCAAAAATGGGCATGCCCTCCCCGGGCATCACTTCCCCAGTGAAATTTAAAAATATAGAGAGTGTGGCAAATTGGGCATGTCTTCCCCGGGCATTACTTCACCAGTGAATTGTTGAAATCTAGGGACTATTGCAAAAATGCGCAAGTCCTCATCGGGCATCACTTCCCTAGTGAAATTTGGAAATTCAGAGACTGTGGAATAAATGGACACTTCCACCCCGGCCATCACTTTCACAGTGAAATATTGAAATATAGATACTATGGAAAAATGGGCATGTCCTCCGCTGGCATCACTTCCCCAGTGAAATGTTAAATATAGAGAATTTGGCAAAAATGTAAATGTCTTCCACGGGCATTACTACTTCATTGGAATTTTGAAGTCTAGAGACTATGGCAAAAAAGGGCATATCTTCCCAGGGCTTCACTTCCCCAGTGAAATATAGAAATCTAGAGACTTTATCAAAAATGGGCATGTCTTCCCCGGGAAACAATTCCCCAGTGGAATGTTGAAATCTAGAGACTACGGCGAAGATGGCCATATCCTCCCCGGGCATCACTTCCCTAGTGAAATTTGAAAGTATAGAGACTATGGAAAAAATGGCCATATCCTTCCCGGAAATCACTTCCCCAGTGGATTCTAGAAATATAAAAACTTTAGCAAAAATGTGCATGTCTTCACCGGGCATCACTTCCCCAGTGAAATTTTGAAATCTAGAGACTATTGCAAAAATGCGGCCACCACTTCCGCAATGAAATATTGAAATCTAGATATTATGGAAAAATGGGCATGTCCTCCGCTGGCATCACTTCCCCGGTGAAACGTTAAAATATAGAGACTATGGCAAAAATGTGCCTCTCTTCCCGGATATCACTTCCCCAGTGAAATGTTTGAATCTAGAGGCGAGGCTATGCAAGAATTGGCATGTCTTCCCCGGGCATCACATCTTCATTGGAATGTTGAAATCTAGAGACTATGGAACAACTGGGCATGTCCTCCCCGGGCATCACTTCCGCAGTGAAATGTTGAAATATAGAGACTATGGCAAAAATGACAGTGGCTTCCCCGGTCATTGAATCCTCAGTGAAATTGCAAAATATAAAGACTATTGCAAAATGGGCATGCCTTCCCCGCGCATCACTTCCCAGTGAAATATTGAAATCTAGAGACTATGGAACCAATGGGCATGTCCTCCCCGGGCATAACTTCCAGAGTGAAATGTTAAAATATAGAGAATATGGCAAAGATGGCCATATCCTATCCGGGGATGACTTGCCTAGTGAAATTTGAAAATATAGAGACTATGGCAAAAATGGCCATATCCTCCCCGCAAATCACTTCCTTATCGGATTTTAGAAATATAAAATCTTTAGCAAAAATGTGCATGTCTTCCCCGGGCATCACTTCCCCAGTGAAATGTTGAAATATAGGGACTATGGCAAAAATAAGCATGTCTTTCCCGGTCATCACTTCCTCAGTGAAATTGAAAAATATAGAGCCTATTGCAAAATGGGCATTCCATCCCCGGGCATTACTTCCCCAGTGAAATTTGAAAATCTAGAGACTGTAGCAAAATGGGCATGCCTTCCCCATGCATCACTTCCCCCGTGAAATATTGAAATCTAGAGACTATGACAAAAATTGGCATGTCTTCCCCGGGCACCACTTCTTCATTGGAATGTTGAAATCTAGAATCTATGGCAAAAATGGGTATTTCTTCCCCGGGCATCACTTGCCTTGTGAAATACTAAAATCCAGACACTATGGTAAAAATGGGTATGTCCTCCCTTGGCATCACTACCCCAGTGAAATTTAAAAATATAAAGGCTATGGCAAAAATGGGCATGTCTTCACCGGGCATCACTTCCCAACTGAAATGTTGAAATATAGAGACTATTGCAAAAATGTGCATGTCTTCCCCGGTCATCATTTGCTCAGTGAAATTGAAAAATATAGACTATTACAAAATGGGTATGCCTTCCCCGGGCATTACTTCCTCCAGTGAAAGTTGAAAATCTGGAGACTATGCTAAAAATGCGCATGTCCTCCTCGGGCATCACTTCCTCAGTGAAATTTGTAAATATAAAGACTATGGCAAAGATGGGCATGTCTTCCCCGGGCATCACTTCCCCAATGAAATGTTGAAATCTAGAGACTATGACAAACATGGGCATGTCCTCTCCGGGAATCACTTCCCTAGTGAAATTTGGAAATATAGAGACTGTAGCAAAAATAGGCATGTCCACCCCGGGCATCATTTCCCTAGTGATATATTGAAATCTAGAGACTCTTGTAAAAAATGGGCATGTCTTCCTCGGGCAATACTTGCCCCTTAACATTTTGAAATTTAGCGATTATGGCAAAAATAGGCACATTTTCCCTGGGCATCACTTCCCCAGTGAAATTTTAAAATATAAAGGCTATGGTAAAAATTAGCTTGTCTTTCCCGAGAATCACTTCCTCAGTAAAATTTAGAAATATAGAGACTATAGCAAAATGTGCTTGTCTTCCCCGGGCATCGCTTCCCCAGTGGACTGTTGAAATCTAGAGGCTATGGCAAAAATGCGCATGTCCTCCTCGAGCATCACTTCCCTAGTGAAATCTGGAAATTTAGAGAGCGTGGAAGAAATGGGCATGTTCATCCCGGGCATCACTTCCCCAGTGAAATATTGAAATCGAGAGACTATGGAAAAAATGTACATGTCCTCTCCGGGCATCACTTCCCCAGTGAAATGTTAAAATATATAGACTGAGGCCAAAATGGGCATGTCTTCCTCGGACATCACTTCCCCAGTGAAATGTTGAAATCTGGAGACTTTATCAAAAATGGGCATGTCTCCCCCGGGCAAGACTTCCCCAGTGTAATGTTGTAATATAGAGACTATGGCAAAAATGGACATATCCTCCCCGTGCGTTACTTCGCCCAGTGAAAATTGAAAATGTAGAGTCTATGGCAAAATGGGCATGTCTTCCTCAGGCATTGCTTCCGCGGTAGACTGTTGAAATCTGGCGACTATGCTAAAAATGCGCATGTCCTCCTCGGACATCACTTCCCTAGTGAAATTTGGAAATATAGATACTGTGGAAAAAATGGTCATGTACACCCCGGGCATCACTTCCCTAGTGAAATCTTGAAATCTAGATACTATGGAAAAAATGGATATGTCCTCCCCGGGCATCACTTCCGCTGTGAAATTTGAAAATATAAAGACTATGGCAAAGATGGGCATGTCTTCCTCGGGCATCATTTTCCTAGTGAAATGTTGGAATCTAGAAACTAGGACAAAAATGGGCATATCTTTCCCGGGCATCACTTCCCCAATGAAATGTTGAAATCTAGAGACCTATAGCAAACATGGGCATGTCCTCTCCGGGAATAACTTCCTTAGTGAAATTTGGAAATATAGAGACTGTGGCAAATATAGGCATGTCCACCGCGGGCATCACTTCTCCAGTGATGTATTGAAATCTAGAGACTCTTGCAAAAAATGGGCAGGTCTTCCCCGGGCAATACTTGCCCATTAAAATTTGGAAATTCAGCGACTATGGCAAAAACAGGCATGTCTTCCCCTGGCATCACTTTCCCAGTGACATTTAGAAATGTAGAGGAAACGGCAAAAATGAGAATATCTTCCCACAAAGTCACTTCCCCAGTAAACCACTATATCAGTCACCTTAGGTTTGGAAAAAGTTGGAACGGGGTGCGGCGCACAGAGGTATAAAAGGCACTTTTTTTGACAAAAATCGACCGACAGTGCAATTCTTAACAAATTTTGATTTTTTTTTTAGAAATTACCGTAAAATTACCGTAACATGCAAAATAATCCTTCCTGTCATATTTTTTATAACCATTCGTGCTTCAGTGAGTGGAAATCGAGCTCATTTATTGGAGATTGTGATAGTCTCAGCCATTTTTGACTTATGTGGACCTGAAAAGGGCTGTGTTCAGGTAGGAGTTCGTGCTTCATTAAGTAAGAATCGAGCTCACTCATTGAAGATTGTGATACTTTCAGCCATTTTTGACACATGTGGCCCAGAAAAGGGCCGCATTTAGGTAGGCATTTATGCTTCAGTAAGTAAGAATTGAGCTCACTCCTTGGAGATTGTCATGCTTTCAACCATTTCTGACAGAGGTTTCATCTTCCTATATTCTACTTTTCCATAACTGCTTATCAAAGAGTCCGAATGGAGCAGAAGATGATGAAGAACATCTAGGTTCGTCATTTGTCTGTCAGACATTCTGCTGTTATTAGCTCTAACTTTTGTAAAGATCTTATTGTTTCCCTCTTGCGGCTCTTCTGAATACCAACCAATTGGTAGCTCAAAAGATTGAATTATATCATTTCCGTGAATAGGCAGGTTATGTACTGATGGTGGCATTTTATACCAAGGATAAAGATTTATGCAAAGATCAGCGGTTTTCAAACAGTAAGTCTTCAACTTCGCACAATTAACTATCCTTCCGCACGTTATAACTTTTAATATATCGTAGAATCTGGTCAGCAGATCTTGACCCAAACCGATTATTTTAGTAACCGATTTAGCTTTTCCCAAAAAGGAACGGGCAACATTTCCGGTATTTGTTGTTCCATTACCCTGCTTCACCACATTAACTGTGAAGCCCAGTTTGGATCTAAATTGTATCTGAATACGTTCGTTTCTTGATTTTTTCATTTCCTTTCCTTCCTTTTTTCTTGCGGAAAACTTTTTAAAATCCATATTGTCGGAAATATGTAACAAATATTCCAGAAGACGAATCCAGGCATGCAACGTCGAGAGACCGAATTTATAATGTGCCTCATTGCATGGAATTTTAGCTACATATGGTAAGTTGTTAACATGTTTTGAAAGTTATAACATTGTTCTTAAATAAAAAATTTAAGTTGAGCCGAATTAAAATATCTGAAATTATTTGTTATAACCATTTATAATAAGACAATTATAAGCATTGCACTGTAGGTCGCGCTATGATGCGATTGGTGAGGTAAGTTACCCGAGGGTTGGGAAAAACTGGGAAGGGGCGCTGTGTCCTATTGACGAGGTCAGTCACCTGAGGGTTAGAAAAAACTGGAAAGGGGCGCCTTTCATGCCTTTCTTTGCCATAGTCTCTAGATTTCAATATTTTACTGGAGAAGTGATACCTGGGAAAGACATGTCCATTTTTGCTACAGTCTGACGATTTTGATATTTCGATGGGGAAATGATGCCCGGGAAAAGCATGCACATTTTTGCCATAGTCTCTATATTTCTAAATTTCAATGGGGAAGTGATGCACTGGGAAGACATGCCCATTTTTCCCATAGTCTCTAGATTTCAATATTTCACTGGGGAAGTGATGGCCGGGGAAGACATGCCCATTTTTGCCACAGTCTCTATATTTCTAAATTTCACTGGGGAAGTGATTCCCGGGAAGGACATGCCCATTTCCCCCATAGTCTCTATATTTCTAAATTTCACTGGGGAAGTGATTCCCGGGAAAGACATGCCCATTTATGCCATAGTCTCTATATTTATCAATTTCACTAGCGACGTGATGCCTGGGGAAGACATTTCCATTTTTGCCATAGTCTCTATGTTTCTCAATTTCACTGGGGAAGTGATGCCCACGAAAGACATACCCATTTTGCCATAGTCTCTATATTTATAAATTTCACTGGGGAAGTGATGCCCGGGGAAGACATGTCCATTTTTGACATAGTCTCTATACTTCTAAATTTCACTGGGGAAGTGATACCCGGGGAATACATGCCCATTTTTGCCACAGTCTGACGATTTTCGTATTTCAATAGGGAAGTGATACCCGGGGAAGACATGCCTATTTTTGGTATAGTCTCTGTATTTCTAAATTTCAATGGGTAAGTGATACCCGGGGAAGACATGCCCATTTTTGCCATAGTCTCTACATGGAGAATACGATATCGCAAGAAATGCAATATTTACAGTAATTCCTGCGCTATATATCGTAATTATCACATTATATTAGCGTAAAATCGTGATATTGTACATTGCAAGATTTTATATTATATTATTATTTTATTATATCATATATACAAGGGTTCAAGTAGTGGCCAAGCAATGTTAGTGCATTAAAATATCCTAAAAAGCTCCGGAACCTGCTTGTGCGTTATCATATTGCGCTTTATTTCAATACAAAGGTTTTGCGATATCATTGTGCGATATCTTTTTCTCCGTGTAGATTTAAACATTCCACTGGGGAAGTGATGCCCGCGGAAGACATGCTAATTTTTGCCACAGTGTCGATATTTATAAATTTCACTGGGGAAGTGATACCCGGGGAAGACATGCCCATTTTCGCCATAGTCTCTATATTTCTAAATTTCACTGGGCAGGTGATGCCCGCGAGATGCATGCCCATTTTTGCCATAGTCTCTATATTTCTAAATTTAACTGGGGAAGTGATGCCCGCGGAAAACATGCCCATTTTTGCAATACTCTCTGTATTTCTAAATTTCACTGGGAAAGTGATGCCCGGGGAAGACATGCTTATTTTTGCCATAATGTCTGGATTTCAATATTTCACTGAGGAAGTGATGTCCGCGGAAGACATACCCATTTTTGCCATACTCTCTGTATTTCTAAATTTCACTGGGGAAGAGATGTCCGGGGAAGACATGCTTACTTTTGCTATAATCTCTGGATTTTAATATTTCACTGGAGAATTGGTGCCCGCGGAAGCCATGCCCATTTTTGCTATAGTCTCTATATTTCTAAATTTCACTGGGGAAATGGTACCCGGGGAAGACATGCCCATTTTTGCCATAATCTCTATATTTCTAAATTTCACTGGGGAATTGATGCCCGGGGAAGACATCCCCATTCTTTTCCTAGTCTCTATATTTCTAAATTTCACTGGGGCAGTGATGCCCGAGGGAAATATGCCCATTTTTGCCACAGTCTGACGATTTTAATATTTCAATAGGGAATTGATGCCCAGGAAAGACATGCCTAAAATAACCCCTGCTTCGGGTACGTTCTAATATACTTGGGAAGTGATGCCCTGATTAGCCTCAGAGTTGGGAGAAGTGATTTCCAAGGCAACCATGCGACTCGGGGAAGCGATGCCCGTAGAAGCTTTTACCTTATGGGAAGTTATGCCGGGGAAGGCTTGCCGTATGTAGGCTGGTCCCAACCCCCTTCTTTGCTGCTGTAAGAAATGTATGAAACCGTTCTTAAATAATTTCAAATTAAAATGTATATGCATTTCATTAAAAAATTATTTTCTTTCTTAGAAAAACTTATAATATGTTTATGTATCACGATTTGTATCTAGCCATGATCTGTCGCCTCAGCTGAAATATCATCTTGACTAGCGTTTTCTTCATCTAAAAAATCTTTGTACATTATTTCGCCATCTGAGATTTCAACCTCTTTCAAATCTGTGTCATGGTCGGAAATATCTTCAATGATGTGTTCGCCGTTAATGAACTGCAAATCTATAACGTGTAAAAAAATCGGAAGATATTACATTAAAAATGTGAAATTACAAATGATATACAAATTCTGTTTACTAGAAATGGGCGTACCATCAGCATTGCCATTATCATACTCGATTTCCGCTTCAGCTCCAGAATCTTCATCGGCTCAGAATATTAAATAGTTTGCTGTTTTATACATATTATGTACATATACATATTATTTAT
>NC_046660.1:120604601-120606999 GCF_010883055.1 Belonocnema kinseyi | reverse complement strand
ATCGCACAATGATATCGCAAAACCTTTGTATTGAAATAAAGCGCAATATGATAACGCACAAGCAGGTTCCGGAGCTTTTTAGGATATTTTAATGCACTAACAATATATAAATAAATTGCTCGCAAGCTTCATAAGGCTACGCGAGTGAACGCCCTCAATATGAAGCCAGATCGAGCCAAGAAGACCTGGGCGCCTCAAATGAGGGGAACAGATCAGCTGCTTACAAGCCCACGAATCAATTTCATGATAAATCACATAAAATCCATTATTTTTGTAAGCAGGGTGCCCAGTTGGACTATGCGTGCACTTTTTTCAAAGTAGAAATTGACTTGTTTGAAAAAAATAAAAATAAATTTTACGGAAGATACGGAAGATTTTTAGTGAATTTTTTGTAGGAAAAAAATTATTCAACATAATATACGTCGACGGTTACTCGGATACCCGGTTGGCTACATAAGGATTAAATGAATACAATGTCAAACTTGTCGATTCTAACAACAAAAGCTTTTCATCTTTTTGTTAACCAAAGACTTTGAAAAACTCGTACAGCATCATAATGAATGCAATTACATTAAAAATCTAAATAACTGGTTCAATATTCAACCAAATATTCATCAGGAAAGAAGTTTATATTAACAATAAGAATACTGATTTTATAATGAATTGTCTCGTAGTCTGAAACTGCGAGATAAATATTCAATTATAGTTCATACATTCGGTTGTTCTTATTCTTCAAAAAATATCATGAAAAATAAAAAATTTAAACATTTTGTCACGAAAACAAATAATTTTTCTCCTAAAACAAGTAGTAGACAAGTAGATAGTAATATGTTTCTTTAAGAAAATGTTTCGAAAAATTCTCAATTCATATTGTTAAGTAACAAAAATTATCGAACCATTGAAAAAGTGTGGTACGTTTTCTTGGAAAAAATTATTTTCTCTACGAAATCATGTTGCAAAGAAATTAAGCGTAAAACTTAAATAAAAATTTAATCATAATCAGTAAATTTAATTATAATTATTAAATGTATGTTTAAATATATTTTTCAAATTTTTTATTTTATTTATAATATTTGTGGTTAGCGATAGCAAATATTTTAATCTCATAATTTCTGTGATTCTCAATCACTTACATGTCTGTTTAATACAGACACTTTCATTAACTATTGATGAAAATGTTTATAGTCATTTATTAATCGACGATAGTTAGTAATTTTCTATAATGAATATTATTCTCATAAAAATTTTCAGCATTTTTAGTTAAGAGAAAATTTTGTTCTTTAATCATGCATAACAAAGAAGGGTTTATTCATAGATAAATAATTAATGGCAATTAGGGTACTCTTGAATTAAATATTTTGGTTAATTGAGTGTGCATTCAGTCATTAAGATGACCAAAGAGTTAAATGTACCTAAGTCATAAATTATTAGTACTTTATTTTCATGAAGTTCGAACATTGTGGGTCAAAAAGATTCAAAGTCGGGTTGTCAGTGAACAAATGCAAGATGCGAAAACCCAGTGAACTTTAAACGGATGCTTAACGTTGCGTTGGACGAAGGGCAGACCGCGTATGGACCACGCACGTGGTGTATGAAGCCATGCCCAGAACGACCACTACTCTGTGAACAGCACGTTTGACCAGCCGGTTTGGACATTTTCGTTCGTCAATGCCAGTCGCTTTTTAATGTGCTCTACTTTTAGCCCGTCAACCCGCTGCCAAAGAGCGTAATGATTTTCTAATTTATGCCCTTTTGAGTATCGGTAATTATGTGCGGGATCGTCATCGAACACTTAAAATAAAACCTTGCCCGTGGTACTAGCGGCGTGAAAGTTAATTTCTTATTGTTACAAAACATGGTGTCTTTAAACATAAATTTGAAGTGAGAACATTTTAAGGCTACTTTTCAATGAGTGTCTAATGCATTCCATTGAAATTTTTGTTCATTTTACATATAATTTTGCAGTTTTCCCGACAGGCATGAAAATTCGTTGGGACAAACATTAAAAATCAGCTGTATTCGATATCGTGAATCAACCAGCGAATGAGCAACAATAATATTATGCATACCAGCAGATAAACTAACGCCACTCGACATACGATCAGAAGATCAATCATTATTTAATCAATTATATTTAATAAACTATGCGCGTGAAAATGGTATTGGCTAAAAGCTTATAACCACGAAAGTGTCTATTTCAACAAAACTATTACACATCGGATCTGACTGGATTCTTCAGAATTTGGATAGATTCTAAGCAATGACAGTTATACTTTCCACTGGTTTGATGGAGATGAACTCCTTAAAGATGACGCGGAAGTTTTACAGAAAGGTAAATTCACGAATCTTATCGAAGTACTTCGGAAGCTTCATAACAACGAAGTTGGCCTGGTATATA
>NC_046660.1:120598956-120604501 GCF_010883055.1 Belonocnema kinseyi | reverse complement strand
CCTCAAATGAGGGGAACAGATCAGCTGCTTACAAGCCCACGAATGAGCCTGGAAGCATTGTCCAGCAGGGTCCACTTGGAGGTTTCCGTTCCTAGCTACTATATTTAACATTCAACAACTTATGTTTAAAATAAACTAAGTGAATTTTAAATTTGAAAAATATAATTGATTTGACAACCGAGGCGACACTTACAGAAGCAAAATGATACCGATAAAATATCACTTTAGATAGTTTAGATTAAATGGTGCTTTTATGTAGGTTATCTATAAATAAAAGTATAACTTATTTTAAATAAAAAGAGTGGGTTTCAAACATATTTTCTATCTGTATGCCAACAAAAGTACCAAAGGCTAATACCACGTCGCCGCCGCACAATGTCTCTAGATTTCAATACATCACTGGAGAAGTGATGCCCGCGGTGGACATGCCTATATTTGCCACAGTCTCTATATTTCCAAATTTCACTAAGGAAGTTATTCCCGGAGAGGACATGCCCATGTTTGCTATAGTCTCTAGATTTCAACATTTCATTGGGGAAGTGATGCCCGGGAAAGATATGCCCATTTTTGTCCTAGTTTCTAAAATTAATATAATAATAATGATTTTGATCTCTTCCGTCTTTTCACATTCCACATTAAATGCGCAAATTCAATCTATTTTCCGTTATTTTATGATCATAAATAATGAAAAATGAATAAACAGTTTATAAAAGACGTTGAAAAAAAATACGCAACACAAGAACACACGAAAATATCTACAAACACTCGAGCTGACTGCACCGTCTGGCCGAAGTTACATTATAGGTTACACGTCTTACTTCTTTGCGTAAACAATAGATACTAAACATGACTGGTTTTCAAATTTACAAAATACGTTTCAAAAGGGCTCCAGGATGTTTCTCAGATATAAAAAAGTATAGAGATCCTTCTTTCTGTTTACTTTTTGAACTCAACACATCTGAACTTCACAAAATGAATAAATTCACGGTATCCATGTTTTATATCTGACTTAGGATTTGAAAGTTCATTGTAAATTATTCTACAATTTATTTATCTCAAAATACCTTCGTTAACCATAAAAAATCAGTATGCATCTAACACATACAAAAACTTTAAGTTACGGTAGAATTTAACCTACAAATTCTTGAATGGGTACCCAGGTACCCGGTTGGTCAATAGTGTAAATTTATTTTGTTGGTTACATAAGGATTAAGTAATAAATAACAGAGAATCAAATTTATATATCCAGCTTCAAGTTCTTTTCAAGCGTAAAACGGTGAATACTCCTAAAAACAGAACAAATTTAGGTTGAACTCTCCATAAAAAATTTAAAATATTTAACGAAACAGAAAGTTTAAAAAAAGTAATTATGCAAATAATTATTTCGTATTTAAAAAGATTTTGGACCTTGAAGTATCGGACAAGAACGCATCTGGGGTTCGTTTTATAGTGCTCGCGGATTTTTTAGGGTACTATGCTATAAAATTTTTATTTTTATTCATCCATATTGCTGTAAGATTATAGAGGACCTGCTCCAGCGCCTACTCAAGTTGAAGTTACAGTTCCAAATGAGCTCGGGAAACCGAATCTGTTGCAGTTTATAATTTCCAAATTAAACCAGGTTAACGTAGGATTATAAAAAAGTAGTTTAATTTCAAAAACCAAACTAAATCTATTTTAAACTGAGCGTGAAAATACAAATAGTTAAAAGTTTTTTATTATTATTACACATTCAGCCATTTCCCTTTCGAGGTAAGCGTGACTCACTCGGTGGGGAAGGAAGTAATGTGCGGAAGGGATATACAATTTTTAGATTGATCCAGAATTCTCGTGTTATTTATTTAAATATCACGTTCATTCCGCAACACTGCTCCGAACCAGGTCTCTTTCTAGCAATCACCCCAAGTGAAGATCCTCACAAAGTCTCTAAGTGAGGTTCCCCACTTGAGTCCATTAGTATGCAAAGTCTTTTGTTTCAGACTCCATTCAATCTACTAACACTCTTTTTATTAACTATTTTCCGCCATACTTTTCTGTCCTGACATACTTCTCTAGCTTATTTTACTTCTATGCATTTTTTTCATGCAGGCTCTCGTGTTTCGGTGGCTTCTTATGTCTTTTTTAACTAAGGTCTGATTCACACATTCTTACTATTCTTTCCGCGATCTGCCTCTGGGCACGTTGCCATTTACTTTACCTTGATACACTTGTTTCGTTAGTTGTTCATTTGGCATTCTCTCAACATGCCCGAAACATCTTGCCCATTTTCTTTCTCATGTGTCTACTAACGACTTTTCTGCACCACCATTCTTTGAGAATTAGCTCGTTACTCGCCTTCTCCATCAGAGTTTACCTGCATATTATGCGCAAGAATCTCATGTCAATTTGATTAATTTACACTTATCTTTTTCTTGAGAGGTCCATGTCTCGCTAACGCATAGTTCATTTGGTTCAAATATAGAATTATATATTGCCATTTCAGCTTTATTTAATATATTTTTACTTTTAAAAAAGGGGGCCCTGCTGTACCAATAACCTTTTTACCTTTGCATATGCGTCTACCTAATTCCTCATCTATCTTTCCTTCCCTAGTAAATAAGCTACCAAGGTATACGAACTTCTCAACTTGTTCGATTCTGTTACCATTTAATACAATATTGCATAGAGCTTTCTCACTGTTCACTTCGAAAACCATAATTTTTATTTTATTTGCGTTAATTTTAAGCCCCATGCTCTCCATGCTTGTATTCGGTTTATTCAACATTCTTTTCAAGTATTCGATTGACTCTGCCATACAAACTTTATCATCTGCGAATGCTAACCCACGTACCCTTACTGTATCGAGATCCACATCTTCTTCGTCAATAAGTGCCATTCTTAAACACTTGTCCATGAATAATATAAATAACCATAAAATACATAACAAATCATTGTCGAACTCCTTAAGTAGTATCGAAACTGTCACTTAATTTTCCATTAAGCCTACACTCGCTTTGCTACCAATATATATTGTTTTTATAGCTTGTGGTAGCCATCCAATGGCATTTTCTAGGTCAACAAATGCACAGGAAACTTTTTCCTATTCTCAAACTTTTTTCTGTATTTTGCCTTAAGGTGGCTTGGGCGTTTGGTGCCGTACAATGTAGGGGGCACTGTGGGGGCTATCTATCATGCGATCAGTCTTTATTTGAATTTTATTGATATACGCATATTATAATGTCATCTTAATAAAAAAGTAGAAAACGACCAAAAAAAGTGACAGAAACATATGATATGATATGCCTCAGATAATCACAGTTATTGTACAATATTTGCAGTTTTTCATTGAAATTTTTCACCAATGACATCGTCAACCCCCCTTTATTATGGTACTAATCGATTCCTTTTATTTTAAGGCACTCGGATAACATTGATTTATAAAAGTTCGTGATTTTGTTCAAGAGTATTACCTCATTCTGTTGAGCCCTCCCATAAGACATGTTAAAATCACAACTTTTTAATAGCGTTTTTTTTCGATAATTTCATGGTCAACCTTATTATTTCTTTTTTGCAAAGTGATCTAGTATATTTTCTTTCGATAATATCAAATTTTCAGAACTGCCTGTGATTTTTTTAAAAAGCGCCCAAGCCACCTTAAGCTAAATATTTGATCCGTACATGACCTTCCTTGCATAAACTTACTTTAGACTTCACAAACCTTTTCTTCTGTTATTTGCATTATCCCGCGAATGGGTATTTTCGAGTATATTTTACTTACGGTACTTAATAAGCTAATCCCTCTACAATTATTGCAGTCGCTTTTATCTTCCTTTATTTTGTACGATAATCGATTTTTTACAATCTTCTGGGACTTCTCCTATCTTGAAACATACATTTATCAATTCGCAAAATCTATGTGGTATATACTCGCTACCGTGTTTAAGCATTTCAGCGTTAATACATTTTACCTTGGCAGCCTTACTGTTTTTCAAGCTTTTAATTATATCCCTAACCTCAGTGACACAGACTTTTTCGATGGAGTTTTCTAACGCATCGTGTTCTACATCGCAGTTGTGATGTCCTACATCTTCATCTTCGAATTATCCCCTAAAGTAGTCTCTGAAAGCGTCTAGTATCCCGTCTGCATCATATAGCATTTCCCCATTATTATTTCTCATGTTGAAAAAATAATGTACTTTTGTTTCCCTTCATTTCTTGATAAAGCAATTTCCTGCTTTTCTCATCGCTAAAAACTGTGATGGTTAAAGTTATTCTATACGCTCCTTTCTTTGCTTTTTGGGCAACCTGAATTTTATCATTCCACCACACATCACCAGACATTCTTCCTACAACTGCGGTACCACACACTTCGATCGCCTACCTAACAATGATACTCCGGAACTTGGTGCATGCACCCTCTATATCTTTGTTGTTTATAAGCGTCTCCCAGGTTGCCTTATCTATGCTTTCAATTATCCTTTTTTTGAAAATCTATTCGTACATTCGGTTTCTGTAGGTTCCGAATTTTTATTAGCTTTTCTTTTGCTTTCTTGTTTCCCTTTTTTCTCCATCCCCGACCTAAGTTAATTTTGGAGATCAGAAGGTAATGATTAGTATTGCATTCAGAACCCCTCATGATCCTTGTATTTATCTTTGACTAACTTTCTTAGTCTTTCATCCGCAACAACAAATTCATTTATACTTTGCCTATTTCCTTTAGACCAGGTTGACATGTAAATCATGTTATGCCTAAACCAACAGACCCCTTTCTAAGCATAGACCAACTAATTGATCGCCGTTATAATTTGTTTTTGGATCCCTAAAGTTAATTAGTATTCTTTCTGTATCCTGATTTTGGATGCGTACCCATCCGTTCATATCTCCTAGCAGAATTATTCTTTCCCCATGTTCGCAACTATTTATTGTGTCATTTAAAGTGTTTCATAAGGCGTCTTCTACTTCTCTAGGATCACTATCAATTAGCGCGTATCATGCTATGATAAATAATCTTCTGATTCCTACTTTCATTATAGCCCACAACAGCCTGGAAGATACGAAATCATGATCTCCGAGATGCTGCTTCGCTCTTTCATTCAAAATCAGACCTGCTCCTTGCCTACCATTTGATTCAGTATCTACTCCTGACCATATTTCAAATCCGCCATTCAACACCTTGTTTTCTATGTCTTTACTTTCGAAGCCCTTTTTCTTTGTTTCAGACAAACATAAAACATCTACTTTCCTCAGGTTCATAGTTTCTCTCAATGCTTTTACATTAAGATGCTTCACCCCCTAGCCTTCCAAACATCCAATCTCCATACGTCGCCTGAAACATGATCTTTATATTTAATTTATGTAGTTATAACGTCCTATCCACCAAATTTCAGTTAAGAAGGGAGGGTTCGGAGGGGGGCAGAACTGGAACCGAAAGAGTCGTCTTGGGTTTATCATTTTGTTTTTATACTTAGAAGATCACCAGCCTTCAGCAGCGTTGTATTATATGGGAGTTCATGTGATCCCATCTGTTGATACCCGGCCGTGCTCTGGGCACGACACCAAAGACTTT
>NC_046660.1:120585017-120598856 GCF_010883055.1 Belonocnema kinseyi | reverse complement strand
CCCTGATTGAAAATCTCAGCTTTATTTGTAGTTTTTAGGTTCCAAATTTCTTTTTCATCACAAAATTATAATAAATTCATATGAATTACTTATCTTTAAATACGTTTTCGAATTTCTTATTATCTGTATAACGAAACACCATTTGAAGAAAGGACAAATATTTAATCTTTAGAATTTACTATTTGGCTTTTTTCCCATTCTCGGGATATACGACTGGCGTCTTTTGAGTTATTATGAAACTGATGCAAAGGACAATGCGAGCCATATATGTCAAGAGTTGGTTTACAATTACGTCACATTTCCTAAGGCTTAATAATGCCACGACAGAGAATTTAAGAAAAATATCTTCTTCATTATCCTTTCAAATTCATTGAAATTTTGTAAATACACCATCTAAAGAATTTAATTTGATAAAAATCTTCAAAATAAACCAAATTGAACTGAAGAGCTAAATTCATGATTTGAACAGTTCAATTTGTAGATACGAATTGAGACCAATTTACAAAAAAAATTTAAAAAATAAATTCTGCAATCTGGAAATATGGAATATTCCAATGGAAGGTACATTTTTCGCACATCCACGAACCTTCCAGTGGAACATTCCAGAAATTTTCGGAGCATTTTTTGTGCTATACAGGCAGTTAACTTATGTTTAAAATAAACTAAGTGAATTTTAAATTTGAAAAATATAATTGATTTGACAACCGAGGCGACACTTACAGAAGCAAAATGATACCGATAAAATATCACTTTAGATAGTTTAGATTAAATGGTGCTTTTATGTAGGTTATCTATAAATAAAAGTATAACTTATTTTAAATAAAAAGAGTGGGTTTCAAACATATTTTCTATCTGTATGCCAACAAAAGTACCAAAGGCTAATACCACGTCGCCGCCGCACAGTGGTCAAAAATCTCAAAAAGCTGGCCATAATTATAAATTATTGTTATTTCGCGGTAAATTTCCCTACTCGGGGGTTTTTAGGCTCGCTGATCATGAATATTTTATTAGTTTTTGAAAAAATATAGCGGCTGATATTCATGCGATTCAATTTTACTCGAGTGAAAATTACGATTTGTAGGTTTCTGGGACCGCAATTTAATCTTGATATTATTATGGCCTTACGAAAAAATTAAATGGTGAGTACAAAATGGCGGGTAAAGGTTATGGATCCCGTAAAAAATACCAATAAAATGGCCATAAATGTTAAATGTAACTATTTTATGTTAAATTTCTTTGCTCGAGTGTTTTAGGAGTAATATAATAAGTATAGACTGTAGTATAATAAGAAGGACATGAATTTTCTGTAATTTCTAATAAAGTAAATAGTTTATTCAAAATGGTGGATATAAAATGGGGTATGAATTTTGTGTTTTAATGAATCTTTTTAGGACAAAATGTCTCTTTTAGGGTGTTATAAGACTGTGTATCACGAATGTGATATTTCTTTTATGAGAAATAAACTGTTAATACAGAACAGTGAAAAATTGTGATAAATACACATAATGCAATAGTAAATCAATTTATTCATCAAACTGTCTGAATAGTTTGAGCCCCACAGAATACAATAGAAAGAAATACAATTTAATCACTTTCATCTTCAGTGTCACTGCAGATGGCTCCTCCTGCCGATGAATCTAGCACATTTGTGATTTCGAGCGAAGGTTCTTTTAACAATTCGATTGCTTCAGGCGATAATGCTCTCATTTTTTTGGCTGCAGTTTCCGCAGGCTTGAAATAAGAGGACCTCCATAGATTTTTCTCTGCTACATTTTCGACTGAAATCCTGGCGGAACTTTTTAATAAATTTATTACAAGATTCCTGGGCCTCTTCAGACACTTGTCCTATAGGCAACAAGTATATTTCAATCATATGGGACCCGTGTATCCATATTTTATGGACACTTGTAGGCATGTTACACCATGGATATAATTCAACAAATCTCCGAGCAGTTGACAAAGCATACTGTTCAAACTTGACAATGTTAATATTAAAGTCGCACGAAATAACCTGAAGTATTACATGAAACCTATCAATCAAAATTTTGTCTATTCCGGTAATGGACGCCGAGACTTGAGAGTTTTCGAAAAAACGGCGCGTTGTATTTCCATCATTCGAGCTCCCATATCCCTGTTTTGGGACATCTACTAGGAGTCCTAATTGCTGCCGAAAACCAGTTTGAATGTTTTTTTCGAGCTTCCATTTGAGCTTTGTCGTCTTTTCGACATTGCCAACTTTTCAAATCTAAGTTGTACGAAATATGCAGCAGGCACTCGAAGAAACGAATCCACGCATGTAATGATGAAATACCGAATTATAAATGTTCTGTGACTAATTTTTTTGCACCATTTTATCGATGTTGTTAAACTGGTTTGATGTACATTTGCACAGAAAGCAACGTTGAGCAGAAGTTGTATTTGATAAGGAATTATAAACTTTTCCGTCAATCATTGTAAGTGCGATTTTGTAAGTAACATTTACTTGTTTACTATTGAAAATTGTTTGAAAAAGCTGCAAATTTTTTTCTTGTTCTTTTATATGATCAACTTGTGTTCTCGTTGCTTCGGCAGTTTCATGCAAGAATTTTAATTTTATCGGCCTGCACAATCTAGGAGATGAGGGGCGTGGATTTTTCCATAGAACCTTGGTGTTACTATAATTTTCAATCGTAAAAAGAAGCTGCAATGGTACAAGGGAAGTAACAAATATGCTGGCATCAGTTTTAGTTCCATCATGGTCATGAAACTTTTGTTTAAATGTACTCTGCCCCGAAATACCATCACATCCCCATTTGCAGAACAACTGAAAATTAATTTTTTTTATCTGAAGGTAGAGTTTCGAGAATATTAGCTTCCACTAACAACAAACTTTCTACTATGTAATCTCATATTGATTGGAATGAAATTTCTGCGCTAGTTTTGGTAACGATAACTTCCGTTGTTGACGGATAACCTCTTTTTTTAGCCTATAAAATCTGATAGTAGGGGGGATACGAAGTACAATTTTTTCGAACACTGACAGATCTTATGCCAATATACTGAGATTTAGATCAATGATTTGCAATTATGAGCGCAACGCCTTCATCTGCAGAGAGAGTTTCTTCGGAATTCTGTTGACGATATTTCTTGCAATTTGATGCTTCTGAAGGGCTCCCTGCTGTAACATCTTTCACCAGTTTCGCAGCACACACGTTTCCCTTAGCCCGGAGACTTATTTGCGTAGCATAGCCTAATTCTTTGGGGGTATACTGTTTACGAATATCTTTCGTCCTTCTCCTTTTTGTCCGGTCACTTAACTCTTGAAAAGAAGATCTCGACAATGGGCGGCCACTGCTTCCTGTTAAAGACCTTGACTCGGATTCATTATTATCTGCAATGACCTTGTTATCGTCATTTTCAACACCAAGAAGAACCTCATTTTTAAGCCACACGTCAGTGTTTCTCAAAAAATCTTTCTCGGTCCGATGAGAATCTTTCCATCTTTTTTTCAAATAGGAAATCAATTTTTGAGTCTATTTTTACACTCATTGTTTAAGGTGTATGAAGTAGGGGAGAGTCGGGATAGGTGGATCAGATTTTGTCTTTCTTGTCATATTTTCTACAAAAATATAACGTAGTAATTTTTTTTTACATTACTATGAAAGTTATACTATTCGTTTATATTTTCCACAATGATTTACAGTGAAATAAATTCATTCATAGTTGTTATTAATCGTTAACTTTTTAGTGTCATTTGACCCAAGTATCCCCACCCGTGGGGATACTTAGATCAACCTGTGGGGATAGTTAGATCACTCTGAAAAGTATACAGTTTTTTAGACAATTTACCTGAATTCGCACAATAAAATGAATTAAAACCTATTTAAAAAAATTAATTCATTTTTTATGTAAAAAAGCATTCTTCACTTAGGGACCCGAGATAAATTTTCCAGGAAATATATAATAATAATTATTTTAATGATAAAATTAACAATAATTATAATAATATTAGTAAAAACAATACAAATGATAATAAAAAAATATGATAATAACAATAATAATAAGAATATAATAATAATAATAACAATTACAATATTTATAACCATAATAATATCACTAACAATAATAATAATAAAAACAAACGTTTTCCCACTGAGTGACTTTTCAGTCGTTCAAGCCCATCTCTTTCTCTCGCGCACTTCCCGCAATATGCGCACATGACCCACTTAAGACTTCTGCGCAAGCGTCGTTAAGATTAGTTTTACCCTCGTACCCAGCGTATAAAACTTTACGTTAAAAATATCCAAAGTTAACTACTGATCACCGTATCCCCATAAAAAATTATCCATCTATCCCCACAGAACATTAGTTAATTGTAATGACTCTGATAATAAAAGGGTAAAATATAACCTTAAAAGTTTTGCACAAATTAATACTAACATGAATGTACTTACGTCAAGTATACTGTTTATGAATACAGGCACAACGATAAAGAAAAATACACTAATTCTGAAAAAGTAGCAAGTTACGAATTAACCGATTTTATTCGCAAAAAATTTCCATCGTATATAACAACAACAACAAACGTTGCAGGTTTCTACCTCATCGGGTAAAGTTAGGTTATAGGTAGGACTGTCAAACAATATCAATGTTACGCAAAAACCCCTAGTGGTTTCAAAAATATCCCTAGTAATCCACTTATCCCCGTGATCTACCTATCCCCACTCTCCCCTACCGAGTTTTGTGGAGACTGAACGTTCTATAATCTTAAAGCAGCTATTAGCGCTTTCAGAAATGTTGTTCTTGATGACTCGGAACAATTCACTCCGTATTGAACAAATGAGTTCTTTTGTGTTCTCATGTTTAGTATCTACAAAAAAAGTGTTATCAAAATTACTGAAAGTTGCAATCAATGAAAGGAACGCTTTTTGTAAAATTAAACGTGTCGAATGTAGTTTGAAACTTGTTTTTTCATTCTAACACAGTCGTGCTCAATTTATTTTGAATTTTTTTGAAAAATTATTTAATATATTGATATGATAATCTTATATTTTTGTCATACATTTTCATTGAAAACTCGCACTCTATAAACAGATAAATATTTTGCAAATTATTATTATAATTTTTCCGCTTATTTAACAAATACATTTGGATACAGTCGACAAAATACTTTTATATATTGAAAAAACAAAAATTTTAAATAAGGAAATATATATTCGGTGCGCTGTATAACGGGCATTTATGGGCGTAACTGTACGTTTTATAGAAAAAAATTCCCCGAGCGCAAACCGGCAACTTCCGGCAGCTCAATTTTTGAAATGTTTTGCAGAAGTTCGTTCTTTATTATTGAGATATAAGAATAGGGCCCGATCTGTCAAGACTTTTTTCTAAACTCTGTTTTTATCAGCGAAAGTTTATCGTCAACATTTGAAAACTGCAGTCAATTACTTAAACATATTTCATATTTATCTTTGTCAAGCACTTTGATGGTTTGTATAGCTGAAAGTACTTACATTTGCGAGAACAATCCATGTCGTGGCATCAAAATTGGCCTCTCTATTCAAAAACTGTGAACTTTTGAAAAACTGGTTTTATTTGTCGCGACGTGTTTGACTTTTTGACGCGTTTGACGTCTATGAAACGGAGAGGCTGAAGTTGGTTCTAGCAAAATGTGTTCTCAACTACCAATCTTAAACGACGCTAGGGCTGCCACTACTGCCGCCGATCAAAATTCTTACTATATCGTGTATACGTGATTATAAGACAATGGAAGAACATACGACAAAGTGAGTTCGCTATTGCATAACGTCAGGGAAAACATGTTTTGGCAGACGACTGACTTGTTTCTCATATTCAGACAATTTGACAATTTCTCTGCCGACTGATTTATTCGCTGTTCGGTATAATGGTGCACGTATTTGGATCACGTACTACGATATGTCAATATAAAGGAGTTCACGAAGGCTCTGCATACCAATTTAAGGGCGGATTCGCTTGTTATCCTAAATACACGAAATCCTTCGGTGATGCTCGAACCTTCCCTTGTGGAGCGGACTGGATAATGCTATACAAATTATCGATTCAATCGAGTTCTAAGGGATACACCACAATAATTATATTGTATCAGCAAAAGACCCCGTTTAGCCACATTTACGAGGCTGGATAATAGTGATGCTTCCATCAGTCATATTATCATATTCAACACCTTCTTCTATAATCGTTCTATACGAAACACAAAATATACTATGTAGGAAATTTTTCCTACAGACCACCGAGGGATTTTGTTGAGGGATGGCTTCATAGCAGAAAATAACACAAGCTTCTGGTCATATATCGGTACAGTTTCAGATGTCAGCACGTCCAAGGGCCATAAGATGGATGATTAGAGCGTCTGCTTAACTCAATACAGCGGTCTGAAAAAGACCTAGTGCATCTTGAGGAAACGGAGCGACCCAAAGACGAACACCTTCTACATTATCACCGGAAGTTAAATAGGATTTTGAAATGCCAGGCGACACGTGTTAATATATAAATGTCAACAACAAAAAATTACTGATTTCCTATCTCCGGAAATGGAAACTTTTTGGTAGGTGACTTGCCTTCTAAAGTGAGAAAAGATTTTGCAATCCATTTTCAGACTACCCTAGCACCGACATTTATCTGAGCCTGGTAAGACAATACGGGAAGATGCTCTACCACGTACTAGTGTCTAAGTTGATTAAAAAGTTGAAACGTGGTCCGACAACGCACAAAGAGAAAGCAGGACAACCGTCCAATTCCATTTCTGACGACAAGATTCAGAAAGCCAGAAGGCTGATACTGGCTAATCGGTAAGTAGCAAATGAAGAGGAAGCGAGTGATCTGAAAATTAGTAATGGTTCTGCTTAACACTGTTGTAAAAATTTTATAGACATTTAATATACATGTAAGTAAAGTAATATGCATAGATTGTACATTAATTTTAATATACCATCATGTAAAATTAATATACATGTATTTTTCCACTTAAAACCCAGTGAAATTTATATTTAATTATGAGAAAATGTTATTTTTTATTATTTATGATTGAAAATTACCGCCAAACTTCTTTTTAGTTTATGTAAAGTGCAAATATCTGTCTTTTCCGGTAAATGATCAATATTCGGTATGTAGAATTTAGTATACATACTCTCTTGATGGTGACTTCGTAAACTGAGGTTTTAAATTTAATATAAAAATTATATTAATATTGAAAACATTTCTAACAGTGTACCAATTCGTCCACGATGATTTCGGCTTTTATAAAGTCTAAGTTAGGAAAATTTTAGACTTACCTCCATAAAATGCTCTGGGCATTTCCATTGCTTCAATATACATTACGATAAACACAGTTCGTTTTTCGCGAAACTAATTTTAAATAGTCAAAACCTGATTATACCGATTTCAAGTTTGAAGACGTGAGTGATAATGCGAACACGCACGTTTCAAACTGAACTAATTTTTAATAGTTCTAATAAATAATCCTAAGAACAAATATGCAATCAACTGTATTCTATATTTTAATTTTAAACTCTAAATCAGACATACTCAGCTAGGGGAAATTCCTGCCGGGTACTAATGTTCCGCGTCCACCACTATTTCGTATGGAGAGCAGAAGTGATTGTAGACGCGTGCGAGAATCTCTCCTCTGTCACGTCACATTTCTATACCTTGGTTTGGGACTGCTTATTCAGATATTACAAAGTACAAATGAAGGAGCGCGGTCTAAACTTGTTAATTGATATTTCAGAAATTTTACACGGCAAAGAAAAATCGTTAGTATTATAATTTTTAATATTTGTAAACTGCAAAATGTTGTTTGTTTATTTACTAGAGAAAAGTAATACACATTATTTTGATAACATTTGATTCAAAATTAAACGTTATATGGCAATTAAAAGCTATTCATATGTTATCTACAAGGGGTCCAGCTGTCTAAATCTATTATCTGCAGTTGTCTACCCATCGACATATAGAGATGGACCGGTAACGCTTTGGGGAGAACTGAAATGAGCTCTAGAGAGAGAGAAAACATATGAGACGTACACCTGCCTTTATCTGTTTCAGGACTCTGTCAAGTGAATTGGTGGCCCCGGGCATTACCTAAATATTCTATACGGTTAATTAAAAAAATAGATAAACAATACATTAGAAATTTCTAGTTATAATAAATTGAATTTTAAAGAACAATCATGTAAAATAACCTGTTTCAGATAGATTATTTTAAAAACTTGGTAACCTTCAATTCTTCTTGAAACTGGATTGAAAATGCTACAATAATAATCGTTTTGTGAGTTCAAAAATAATGTAATAACTGTCAAAAATTTGAACAATATTTCTATAACATAAAAAATAACCATTTCTATTGCATAGGTACAAAACTTCATATTTTGAGGTTTTGTTTTTGTTGTAACATTTTTTATTTTACTATATTCAATCATTTTACTTACGTTTGAAAACACATCCCCATATAAACGTCTTGACAACGCCCACAACCTACACAGGCTGCCATCATTTTTTATATTTATTTACAATAAATTATAATCAAATAAATTATAAATACATCAATTCTGAAAAGTGCGATGAACGCCACATTATTGGGGCACTCGCGACACAAAGGACGGTCCTGTGTTGTCCTCTTCCTATACATGGAAGAGTGTGCGAGTGAGAAAATTTGTCAAATTGACGTAAGTTAGAGGCTGTGTTCTTTTGTTGATCATCATACGAAAGATACACAAAATAAATATAAACAGTATTTTCGGTACTGCTTGAAAAATGTGTGAACAGATTTTGAGAAGAAAACGTACAGGTTTTACCTTTTAAATTTTGTAATATGATAAATAGGCTAAAGATTCTCAAGGCTCTGAGAAGTCCTGAGAAATTCTCCGCAGGCAAAAATTAAATGATAGTTAGGTAAAACAATAAAATATATTAGACGTTTATTGTACTTACAGTAAAGGCTTTAAAAAAACGAAGTGTATTTTTCTTCTTCGGCGTGTAACTTCGTCCACAACCCGGAACTTGACACCTTATGGCTTAGAACACATTTCTGGCACTTGCATCACAACAAACAAACAGAAACTCTCAACTTACGTCAATTTGACAAACTTTTTCACTCGCACACTTTTCCATGTATAGGGAGAGGACAACTACGCACCTTCGCACTCAAATCTAAGATCTTCCTGTAATGTGCGTATCACTTACGGTAATGTTTCTATTGCCAAGTGGGGGAACGAGTTAGGTCTCCTTATTATTCCTTCGTGGTTTCTTTGTCGTTTTTCAAGCTGCGGACAACATTTATATGTCAAAATGTTCGGAATCGCAGAATGAACATAGATGTTCTTGGAAAAATATAAAATAGTTTACTGCAAACACTTTATGATTGTCAGTAATAGAGACGCGTCGTTCATCTTCGTCTTTACAGCGATGCGTAGAAGATAACATCACAGATGACGTGAAATTATCCACAAAAATCTTTTAATGCCACGTACACTTAACTACACACACTATCTTGTGTCTCACTAGCCTATTCTATAAGAAAAACTAAGCCGTTGCGAAAAAAACAGGGATTTCCCATAAGACGCCATAAGCAGTTAACCGGTTTAGACCGTGGACCTATTCTCCAGATACCAAAACGCGAAATTCGAAAATCCATTTTTAAAAAACTAAAAGGAATTTTGCCATTTCACTTGCGAGCTATTAACTGCATATTAAAAGTGTTCCAGAAGATATTAAAAAAATCAATTTCGAAAAAAATGTCAGTGAAAACGTTTAGACCGCAGACTCTTAAAAGTACCACACACAGAATGAATGGGAAAATGTCTTTCGGTGGGTTTAATAATAAATAACAATTTTGTAGGTTATGAGGGTCTTATGAAGATTCCATACAATTTTTTTAAAAATAGACAGTTCTAACGCTATACGGCGCGAAGCGCTTAAAATTAGAGCATAAGATATATCCGTATAGCATTTAGAGCAAATACGACCACAAAAGCGCGCAATATTTTCATTCCACTGCGACGCTCACTGTTTCGTGGCAGCAAGGATGATAAAATAAGGTCAGTATCAAGTGCGCTAATGACAAATCATATGAATCGACCACTTCTTGCAACGTTCGTACGCAAAGCACTCAATATTTGAAAATAACTGCAACACTCACTGTTTCAGGGCAGAAAAGGTTATCAAATAAGCACAGAAGAACGCTGGTGTTAAATTTGTTGCAGCTAAAATTTCATTGGTCTCCGAATGAGCATTTGAGAGACTATTCAGGCTCAAATTTATTTCTCTGAACGTGGTGCACATCTGGGCATCTAGGGGAAAGTATAATTTGGAGACTGAATTTTAGTTCACGTCGAGTTCTGGAGTACTGAACCGCGCTGTCAGCCACCTGAACACCTGTGAAAGCAACTTTTCGCTTTGCGATATTAGACTAAATAATTGTTTATAAGGAAATTAATTGGAATAATATTGACCTAATTTTCAACTTTTTTCATTTAACAGTGCGTACTAGTCACTTAGAATAAAATTGTAACTTCCAAATGCAACCTCCAAATATTAGGTTAGTCATGGCCGTCGAAATTTAAACTAAAGCCGGGATGTATAGAAAAATTCAGGACGGTCTACATATACAATATAGTATTTTCACTTCAATCACCAGCTAACTTCACTTCGTGGAATGCTGAGTAGATAACAATTTACCAAATGCATGGGAATCGGTTAATTTTTGCACCATTTTTCTCATATCTTCGTAAAAAGTAATTTTTTCTGTATAAAATTATTGCAATGAAAACAATGTTACTCATGTAACATTTTTAAACAGTTTTCCATTCATTTTCTAAGAATGCTAAAGAGGAAATATTAATTATAACCTCGTACAATAATCCTGGCCAAGCGGAATATATCTCAGATTTGAATTAGAATAAAGAGTAAAGTGCGATTTTTACAATTTATTTTCGGAAACATAGTAAGTAATATTAATAATGAAATGTGAAAAAATTTCCCGAAGAAAAGTTTGAATTGTATAGAGTTTAAAGTTACTTATTGAATTAAATTAATTTATATGTGAAAAAATGTTATTTAGTGATCAGTGAAGAATATAAAAAATGATTGCTGTAACTTCTCTCCTTAAAACTTTATCATTATATCTTTAATAGTAGATTTTGCACCTAGGCAGTGAAGTTGAACTTTATACGAGGATACAGAATTTAACGTCTAAGCTAACCGCGAGGACAGTAAACGGCATCGGAGTATAAAAATATTTACTGCCGTGGTGCATACGATACTTTATCTAAAATAGGCAGAAAGGTGCTTGATTGCACCGCGTACACACTCGCGTCGTTGCAAGTCCAAAATCTACTTCCTAGCTTAAGGTAATTTCTAAATGAATTCTTCTTACTCTTTTCTTTCACTTTTCATTCACTTCTCACTCACTTTTTCCTCGTTGCTGTAACCTTCACGTGCCACTCATCACAATACAATAAAGTGCTATTTTACTATGGCTCCACGGGTAGATAAAGTGCGCTTGTTCTCCCTATTTCAGATCAAACAATGTCTTTAAAACAAAGATGTTAAAACTTTGATTTCATTTACATCATGAACGTTTTGTAACATTATAATTTACGTTTGTTCACTGAAAAATAAACTTTTGTCTAAAATGTTACTTGTTCAATACATTATGATTAATGTTTTCAACATATTTTTATATCACACGTTCACAAATAAAAATTTCATTTAATTTCATTTACATTATATCCATAATATACAATAGTTTAAGACTGTAAGTACTTACTAAACCCTAAAATAGTAACTTTGAATGTGGTAAAAACTTCTATATTCAGATATAGAAAGGATTAATTTTAGCTTCTTAGTCAAATTCAAATGTTATATTCCACTTTCGCAAGTTTATTGGGTCTGTTAAATTCATGTTTTCCCTTTAGAATTCATATAAATCTCTTGAAAAACTGTTTTGAAATGTTACATAAATAGAAATGATTTCATTTCAATAGTTCACCATTTTGTTTTCAGATTCATAGGGCTGGAATCTTTTCACGTGAAAACGTTTCATGTCAAAGTTTCATATGTTTCATGAAACATAGGGGTAAGAAAAAAAATTATTTTGTGCATGCGCAGATCGGTTTGGCCTCTAAGGTCAGGTTAGGATCTTATCTTACCAGTTTGAATTTTCCCGCGGCTGTATTTGAAACATTACAATGTTTTACAAAACCCAATTTACCTTATTTATCATGTGTGACACTAGCAAATGCAAGACTAGATAACTTTAAACTTCCGCAGAAAATCAAGGGGAAATTTGTTGAAACGCCCAGGCGTAAATTTCGATGCAGGCGGTCACGATTTAGTTTTTACATACAGGCTTTGGTGATTTGAATATCATGTAGGTTTTGACTAACCTAAGATTTGGTTATAATTTCCAGCCCTGTTCATCTGAAAACAAAATGGCGATCCCTTAGTGTCCTAAGTTGGTTAGTTCCTAATATAGTCAGCGCAGCTCTAGTTGCCCCATCACTCCCTGTTTTTGCATTGTAAGCAATGGGAGTAGACCACTTTATTTTTATTTTTTAATAAATAAAATGTTATTTTCGTTAAAAAAATATTGAAATCAAAAGAATGTTACTTATTTTATATTTCAAACTATTTATATAAATGCTAATTGAAAATGTGGATTACAACTTCACCCAATAAAATTGGTAAAGTGGAATATTAGATTTTAATTTGAATAAAAAGTTAAATATAATCCTTTTTATATCTGAAAACGCGGTAAATAAGATTTATATTAATAAAATATGTAAATAGTTTTGTGAAAAAGTTGTAATAGTATACATGTTCAAACTTAACATTTGAGGGTTTAGCGAGTACTTACGCTATTTAATATAATGAAAAAAATGTAATTGAAATTGAATTAAATTTTTATTCAAGAACATATAACATAAAAATTTATAAAGAAAATAAGAAATAGTTTATTCAATAATTCAAATTTTTGCAAAAGAAACTATTTTTCAGAGGAACAGATATAAATTATAATTTTATAAAACGTCTAAGATGGAAATATAATCAATGTTTTAACATCTTTGTTTTAAATACTTAAAAGGATATATTGATAAAAGAGAGCAATAAAAGAAATTAATAATTTTTTGTTTCTCTGATTATTAAATCAAATTTTTTCAAATGTAAATTTAGTTAAATTCAATAAGAAATACATTATATCTATTATATATTCATAAGCGAGAGTATTTACATGGTAAGTTTAGACTTAGTACTATTAAAATTTTTCTCCAGGATTTTTTTAGATTCCATTAATAATATTTTTAATTTGTTTTCGGCACTAAACTTTAAGAATTATATTTTTTTTCATTCAAATTCTTATTTAAGATATATTACACTTTGCCAGGATTATTGTACGACCAAATAAATCATATTTTGTCTTTAGTATCCATAAAAAATGATTGGAAAAGTATTTTGAAATGTTAAATGAGTAACATTGTTTTAATTTTAAGATTTTTTTGGATGGAAATAACATTTTTTTAACTAAAAAATTAAAAAAGTTATTTATTCCCATTGCTTTTTATGTATAAACAGGGAATGATGGGACAACTAGCGCCGCGCTGGAGATATTAGGAGTTAATCTGAAATATGGAGAGATACACAGGGCTGATTATATCACGCCAAGTACCATTTTTATTCTAAGATGGTATTCTAAGACGGTTGTTCGAATCATATATAACTTCCACTCCTCACAATGTGCGGAAAGGCGACGCGGCCAATATTTCGAATTAACTGCAACACTCACTGTTTCAGGGCAACAATGGTGATAAAATAAGGTCAGTA
>NC_046660.1:120583032-120584917 GCF_010883055.1 Belonocnema kinseyi | reverse complement strand
AGGCGTCATTTGAAGGATCAAGCTCGACGAAAATGGTTCACATTAGTGAATACTAATGCCATCTCTTAGAATTTTCAGATACTTATCAGACTGCCTAGTATGGAGTCGCCACCGTGTTTAAGCATTTCAGCGTTAATACCGGCTACCCCGGCAGCCTTACCGTTTTTCAAGTTCTTAATTATATCCCTAACCTCAGTGACACAGAATTTTTCAATTGAGTTTTCAATCGCATCGTGTTCAACATCGCAGTTGTGGTGTCCTATAGCTTCATCTCAGAATTGTCTCCTAAAATAGTCTCTAAAAGCCTCTAGTATTCCGTCTGCATCATATACCATTTCCCCCCTACTATTTGTCATGTTGACAATCTCTGTACTTTTGTTTCCTTTCACTTTTTTATAAAGTAGTTTCCTGCTTCCCTCAAAGTCGTTTTGTATTTTTATCTCTTCTTCTGCTCTAATTGTATCTTTGGTTTCTTTAACTGATCGTTTAAGTATCCTGTTTTCGCGTCTATAATCATTTCTACGTCTACTTATTTCCTCATTGCTAAGACCTGCAATGTTCAAAGTTCTCCTGTACGCTTCTCTTTTTGCTTTTTGGGCAGCCTGAATTTCAGTTGATTATAGAAAGACAAGACACTAAAAATACATCGGTCTTAATGCTAAGAGCTAAATATTTTGAGTAAACTACGACACTCACTGTTTCATGACAGCAATGGTTTTAAAATAAGGCTATAATCATGTTCAATTATCTCAATCACATATATCGTCCTCTGCCCGCAATGGTCGAACGTTAAGGGCAACTGCAATCAACTGCAACACTCACAGTTTGAGCGCAGCATCGGTTCTCAAATAGGGTCCTACTCATGAGCAATTGTGTCAATCATGGATATAGACCTCTGCTTGCAAACGTCGAACGCTAAGCACTCAATATAATGAATCAACTACGAAACTCACTACTGCGGGACAGCAACGGTTTTAAAATAACACAGTAATACAAGAATCTGAATTTCAGTAGAAAAAGGCGGTTGACTTCCAGATGTAACCGAAAGGATCATTCGCCAGTTGAAAGTCAACTGATGATGATGACATGACTTTAAGTAACGCGCTTGGTTGAAAGTAAACTGCTTTATGTACGTAAAATGTACTTTATAGGTTAATTTAAGACAGAACGATTGTTGACTTTCCGTCAACGCGTGGTGTGAAATGAAACTTATAGGTTAATTTAAGTCAGCTGATTGTTGAAATTCATAAGATTTATGCGCTATCGTTCAGTTATTAGGAACATGAAATTAATACAAAATAAAAAATTGAATAATTCTAGGAAATTCATTTTTTGTAATGCGATCATTGAATAAATTATTCATTTATGCCTAATAAATCAAGTTGTTTTATCCTCCAAGTCGATGAGATTAGTGAAAGGAAAAAAGAACTTAATGACACTAAACAAGGCACTTGAATCCAATCAAGCTACCCGGTACAGAACGTGAATCTTCAATCCTTTTTCAGATATATTTTTATCATATATGTACGATTATTCTATTTATGGTCAAAATCCGTTGTAGATCTGAGTGCATTTGTCAAAATAGGAAACGTTGACGAAAAGACTACCATGAGCTCATTGTTGATCGATACTATCCAGCGCTATCGACGCCATATTGGCTACTCTCAGATGCTCCCTTGGCACCTCTTCTTAAATCGTCGAAATCCGTTAAAGCGTTGGCGCATCGCCACATCGCATTTCGCGCACGCCTTTCTGCCAGCAATTTATGCCAAAAAAAAATTTATTCCAAAAAAAGTCTTCGTTTTTTGAAGAAAACCAGTCATCGAGCCATTTTCCAACATTTTCGTAAGAAGTGAAGCGCTGTTCGCTGAGTGCGTGCCCCATC
>NC_046660.1:120569282-120582932 GCF_010883055.1 Belonocnema kinseyi | reverse complement strand
ACTCTGCAGCGTCGATTGGAACGATTCATAAGTGGTTTACCGAGTTTCGTTGTGGCCGTACGAGCACAGTTGATGCTGAACGATCTGGGCGCCCAAAAGAGGCCAATACACCAGAAAATGTCGACAAAATCCATGATACGATGTTGAATGATACCAAAGTGAAATTGAGAGAGGTAGCTAATGCTGTAGGCATATCATTGGAAGGTGTGGGCAATATCGTACATTCAGTTTTGGGCATGAAGAAGCTCTGCGCGGGATGGGTGCCGCGTTTGCTCACAGTGAACCAAAAACGAATTCGTGTGACAACTTCCCAGCAGAATTTGGCATTATTTTCGCGTAAGTCGACCGAGTTTTTGCGCCGCTTCATAACCATGGATGAAACCTGGATCCACTACTACACTCCTGAGTCAACGCAACAGGCAAAATAGTGGGTTCCACCGGGCCAAAGTGCTCCGAAGCGTCCAAAAACGCAACAATGGGTCGGAAAGGTTATGGCCTCCGTATTTTGGGATGCACATGGCATAATATTCGTGGACTATCTTGAAAAAGGTAAAGCCATAACCGGAGCATACTGTTCATCATTATTGGACCGATTTAAAGTCGAAATCGCCGAAAAACGACTGCATTTGAAGAAGAAAAAACCGCTTTATCATCACGACAATGCGCCTGTTCATTCATGCTTAGTTGCACAAGCTAAATTGCATGAAATCGGCTTTGAATTGGTTCCTCAGCCACCGTATTCACCAGACCTGGCCCCCAGCGACTATTACTTGTTCCCTAACCTGAAGAGATGGCTCACCGGTAAGCGTTTTTACTCAAATGAGGATATCATAGCTGAAACTGAGGCGTATTATGGAGACCTTCCGATCGAGTACTTTTCGGACGGTATCAAAAAGTTAGAAAATCGTTGGACTCGCTGTATCGACCTAAAAGGAGAGTATGTTGAAAAATAAAACCGACTTTCGCCAAAAAAACGTCTCCGTGTTTCATTTTTCAGGGACTTATCAGACTTCCTAGTACCACATAGAGTTTGCGAATTGATAAATTTATGTTTCGAGATGGGAGACGTCCTAGACGATTGGAAAAAGCTATTATCATACCAATGTACAAGAGAAAGGGAAATAAAAGCGAGTGCAATAATTACAGAGGGATTAGCTTATTAAGCACCATATTTAAAATATATTCAAAAATACTTAATCGTAGGGTAATGAAACTAACAGAAGCAAAGATTTGGGAAGTCCAAAGTGGGTTTATGCCAGGAAGGTCACGTACGGATCAAATATTTAGCTTAAGGCAAATAACAGAAAAAAGTTTGAGAGTAGGAAAAAAAGTTTTCTGTGCATTTGTTGACCTAGAGAAAGCTTTTGACAAAGTATATAGAAGTAAACTTTGGGAAGTTCTGAAAGAGTATGGAGTCAATGGATGGATCCTACAAGCTATAAAAACAGTATATACAGGTAGCAAAGCAAGTGTAATAGTGAATGGGAAACTGAGTGACTGTTTCGATATTATTCAAGGAGTTACACAAGGATGCGTTATGTCTTCATGGTTATTTATATTATTTATGGACAAGTGTTTGACTCTCTTCGACGAAGAGGGTGTGGATCTCGAAACAATAAGGGTACGAGGGTTAGCTTTCGCAGATGATAAGGTTGTTATGGCAGAGTCTATCGAAGACCTACAAAGAATGTTGAATAAACTAGATGCAAGCATGAAGAGCATGGGCCTCAAAATTAACGAAAATAAAACAAAAACTATGGTGTTCGACGGAAAGAGTGAGAAAACACTATGCAATATTTTATTAAATGATGAGAGATTGAACGAGTTGATAAGTTCGTATACCTTGGTAGCTTATTTACTAGGGACGAGAAGATAGATGAAGAATTAGATAGACGAATAAATGAAGGTAAGAAGGTTATTGGTAGAGCAGGTCCCCTTATCAGAAGTAAAAATATATCAACTAAAGCTAAAATGGACACAGTAAGTAACGAGATAATTCTAAAAGAATGTGGTGCAGAAGAGACGCTAGTAGACACATGGGAAAGAAATCGGTTAAGATGGTGCGGACATGTTGAGAGAATACCAAATGAACGACTAACGAAACAAGTGTATCAAGCTAAAGTGAATGGCAGCGTGCCCAGAGGTAGACCGCGGAAAGAATGGTTAGAATGTGTGAATGAGACCCTACTTAGAAGAGACATAAGAAGCCACAGAAACACGAGAGCCTGCATGAAAAAATGCATGGACAAAAAAGAAGCTAGAGAAGTATGTCAGGACAGGAAAGTATGGCGGAAAATAGTTAATAAAAAGAGTGTCAGTAGAGTTCTACTGACTCTTGGGGTGACTGCTAGAGAGATTGATCAGCAACCTGGGTCGGAGCAGTGTTGCGGAACGAACGTGTTATTTACTTAAATAGCACGAGAATTCTGGATCAATCTGAAAAATCTCTATCCCTTCCACACACTACTCCCTTCCCCTGCCGAATGAGTCACGCCTACGCCGAAAGGGAAATGGCTTAATGGTGTAATAATAATAATAAAAAAACAAAAGTACGCATCCTATATCAAATAAACCACTTAATTCATTAAAATTTTATTTCGCCTTGTGTCGTTTTTCCAAAAAATTAACTTTTTCATTTTTAATGTTTTTAACAATAAAAGCAAAAAATACGAATCCTTCCAAAAATTAATTGATAAACAATTTGTCGGTCGTTTTTTTGATGGACAATTTTTGTACGTTCATCTTTCTTCGTAGCCTGTGGCGTTTTCCAACAATTTATTTGTATTTTTTATGTTATTTTTTATGATTGATTCAGAAACCACGCCTCTTATAAAGCATTAATTAATAAGAAATTGTGTATCTTATTTAGGTGCACATTTCTGTATATACGTTTTTCCTCGTAGCTATTGTCGTTTTTCCAAAAACTGAACTTTTTTATTTTGAATGATATTTGACACGATTTAAAAAAAACTACACATCCTTTAAAAATATGATTAGTAACAAATTATTAGCTCTTTCTGCGAAAAGTTTTTTCTTTTTTTCGTGTTATGTCACTTGTCAGAAAAATTTTTTTTAATTCTTAATATTGTTTTTTTTTACGGATAAAACATAAACTACACATCCTATCAACAAGTAATTAATCAGAAATTTGTAGATATTTTTTAGGTGCGTAATTTTTGTTTTCTTATCTTTTTCCGTATCTTGCATGGTTTAACCTCAAAGTAGAATTTTTCATTAATTTTTATGCGATCAAAATATGAATTTTGGATTTTACAAGAAAATTGCAAACTTTGTTATGGTGATCTTGTAGAGCTTTTAAAAAACAACGTTTTTTAATTTTTTTACATCATACGTTTTCAGGCTTAAAATTTTCGTTTTTCTTTTAGTTTTCAAATACTATAACTCTGATAATTTTTGTTGTTAAAAATGATCATAAGTATGCAACGTTCAACTTTTTAAGTACTACGAATAGCCATACATAGAATTTTGAAAATTAAAAAAAAAATGTTAAATGCGCTGACTTCTTGAATTTTTATCAAAAATAGCTGGTAACAGACACCGTTCTGAAAAGTATTTTTTCTGGCTCAGGAGGAATTACAACGTCGATGTTTGATGGAATCCGCGAAATCAATTTTTTATATAAAACCAATGCCTTCTCATTGATGAGAATTTAAAAAGTTTTTTTACAGTTTTTGTAAGTGTTATTTTTTGTTGTTGAAATTTTCGCTAAAATAATAATACAGCAGAGTATAATTTATTTGAATTATGTAATATTAAATAAATTGGCTGGATTATTTCAGATTTCATTACAATTTTGAAGTGCCTAAAATGTAAGTGTCGTGTAAGAATATTCAGGATTTAACTTACATATGCTGTGGGTTTAGAGAAATTGTATTTAAAAAATTGTTTTGTATTTTGGATGAAGAAAGTTTTTGCATTTTCATCGGTTATTCAAATATCTGATGTCTGAATATATGTAACAAACCAGTCTGTTTATACATATCCAGCTATGACAGGCACTTCCGTTTCCGCTGAGCTCTCCTGACTTCGTTCCATTTTCAGCCACATGACGTGTTTATAAAAACACCTCTGTGGTTACTGTTTTCATGTCAATCATCACTTACAATTTTTTATCAGATGAATTTTTCTTGGTTTAAATACCTTCGTAACATGAGAATTAACTGGAATGCTTATGATGACGTAGCATTGTGATTTCTCAAGTTCAGTTAAATTGATTTGATTATGAAATTTACAATACGATATAAAAATCTGGAAATATAAGATATTTAACACAAATTAAGATGATTATGTTTTCAAAAAAAAATATATCCCCTTGATAATTGGGTTATCTACAATAGAAGTAACATGACTATATTTTTCGCACTCTTCACTACCACACTGAAACAAATGGTTAGTTAGGCCAACTTTTTAATTTGTAAGATATGGTACTGCTATTTTATTAGTTGGGACAACAATTTACTTAGTTGCTGGAACTAACTGAAAAAATAGTAGACAAAAATAGTAGATTGCACAACAAGTATGAGAGCGGGAAATTTACCAGGGGCTGAAGTTGGCGACGCAAGACTGTATGAATACGGTCTTTTGCTGTCAACTTTTTGTTCATGGTGAATCTGTCGATCCCCAAAGAGTCGTGCATACTACTGCTCACATCGAGCGTGCGGAAAATTCGATATTCGGCGTCTATAGAGCATGAGCGAAATCCCATAAATGTTACGGTGTTTGAGGTCGATTTATTCTTTCTCCCGTCTGATCCGAAGAAGCAATTTTGCAAACTGAATTGAAGTTGGCTGTAGATCTCCCAGCACACCTGAGCAGACGCCCCGAAATTAAGACTATCAAAAACATCGAGAGAGTTAAAGTCAAAGGGCTCAGCTTATTACCTGATTTTTAATCTTAGTTAAGGGTGTTGTTTGAATCCAACTTTGAATTATTTTTACATTCTCATCAGAGAAGGTATTAGATTAGTGTAAAATTTGACCTCCCCCCCCCCCAGTTTATGTCAAATGTCCACGTTTTGAAACCCCTGAATCCGAAAAACAGGTTCTTACTAATGTGTATGTCTGTCCGTCCGTGGATGATTTTTACGTTAGCACGATAACTTTCGAAAGAATTGACTGATTGGATATTCCTTTAGCAAATTCTTTTATTGTCTTAAAATGAAGATTCAGTTCATTAGACAGCCATTTTTGATAAGAATTCAAAAAGTAAGCACATTTTGAATATTTTTAAGAACACTTTTTTTTAATTGAAAAATTGTCTGTACGGATATTTATATTATTCGAAAAGTCAGACAATTTATCCTAATGACTTTTTTTGATAAAAGCAAAATTTACTAGAGTTCTAGAATTTAAAAAATTCCAAAAAGCACACAAAAATGAACACTTTAAGCCAAGTAACGCACGATATGAAAAAATCAAGAAAAGAAAAATGTTTCTTTTTGAATGCCCCACGAGATTACAATAACAACTTTTTGAATTTTCTTGAAAAATAAAAAATTCAAACTTTGACAGCATGAAACAAATTCACTGATTACAAATGCAGATTAAAAGTGCAGACAAAATTGACATGCCCTGTGCGTGTCTTGTAACTGTATTTGTAATCAGCCATCAGGCTAGCCGTCAACTTCACGACATGCCCCGATACCGTGCATGGCATGATGTTAACAGCTAGCCTGGTGGCTGAAAATAAATACAGTTACAAGAAACACAAGGCATATCAATTTTGCCTGCATTTTTCTCCATTTCGTAACGTATTTCGCGAAATGTAGGGTCACCATCATCAAGACGTGACCCTTTGAAAACCTGATATATGTTGAGAATTCTTCTATTATGTCAGAATTTCGAGTAGAAAAATAAATTTGCAAACGATTCTATCCATTCAAATGCTGTCGTCTGCTACCCGATAATTTATCATTCGAAAAATTCAAATTTGTCGTGAAAATAATCATTTCCTCAACACATTTTTTTATTTTTCAACATTTTATTTATCCGAGGATTTCGCAAAACCCCGGATATTCGAAAAATTTTCTTTCGTTCGCAAATCCTTCAGAAAAAATATATATTGATGAAGTGCCGTACCTATAAAAAAATAAAATTTGTATTTAAGCAACTCCTTTAATGCTAAAAAAGAGAATAATTTTCTTCACCTGATATAATTTGTCGGAGCAAAGTATTGCACAGGAAAAAAATATATTGGTTTCTAAGAATTATTTACTTCATCTTCACAAACTTCCAAATTAAGAAGAATTGGATAATTCTATCTGTTTAGTAAATTGGTCATCCAATTGTTCGGGGTAGGCGGGACTCACTCGATGGGAAAAGGAGTAATGTGAGGAAGGGATATCGAATTTTTAGATCGATCCAGAATAATCGTGTTATTTATTTAAATAACACGCTTGTTCCGCAACGCTGCTCCGACCCAGGTTGTTGATCAATCTCTCTAGCAAGTTCCCTTTTTTTCAAAATTTTATTTTAAAAATGCAACACCCTGAAAAAGATTTGATAGAATGAACAAAATTTTTGTGAAATCAAGCCTATAGAATATGTTCATTATATGAACAACCAAAATATTTAGTTCACCCAAGACGATTTTCGGTTCGTCAAATTTGATTGATTATACCATATCCCGTGCAGAAGTCGCCCAATTTCAAACGTAATATCCATCTGGCTCCGTTCGGGGTTCAAGATCTGGAACCTGATCGGTAAAACTATGTGGCCCATACTTTGGCCAGACCAATTTCCCACTGGAACGCTATGTCCATGCGCTTAGAGAACCAGTGCTGCGTATTGTTTTCTGATAGTGCAGTGAAATTGGAATATTACTCGTTTATAATATTCTATCAATTCTTGAAAAGGACTAAGGCAAATACGCCACATGTTCGGAGGTACCAACCACCAAGCAGTATCCAGTATACCTCCAAACACGCTGTCTAGTTAAGCACGCAAGACAGTCGAGTTAAAATCTGTCTAGTTAGAATTACAAGACACGTGGTATAGGTTACTAGACATCTAGAATGGCTAACATTTCCATGACTAGTAAATCTAACTAGCTGTAGAGTAAAATCAACCAAACTTTGAGTTAGACTTACATGACAGTTTCTAGGTAATTGAAACAGTTTTTTGGTCATATTTGCCAGATATATAGGGTTCGAGTAGTTTTTTTTTAGAAAAATAAGTATGTTTTCAGGATCTTTGGGATAGGTTTGAAAATGTATGCAATACAATAAAAGTAAAGTTCGTTTATTAAACACTAGTCAAAAGTATGATTTCATATTTAACGAAAAAATTGCACGGCCTGAAGCATCATCTTCAAAACAACATGGCGACGACACTGAAGAAAAACAAAGCTTACGTCCCTTGCAATATAGCCTTGTAGAAGAAAAGGTTCCACAATTTCAGCAGATTATCCACCGTGTCGTCGCGGAAGTTACTTATTCTAATACGTGTAATTAAAAACAAAAATCAAAACACGTTGCTTCTCGCAACTCTGAAAATGGTCAGAATAACGCGCGGTACCCGGAAATGCAAGCGGCTGGTAGAAACTGGAGCTGACGACACCGAATATTAGGCAGGCAAACTAGCCGCCTACAGGGAAGAATAGTGTGGGTAAAGGGTGTAGGAGGGAGGAACGAAGGAAGTACAGCAGTGGGGGGCATTGCTTCTAGATATCTCGTTATGGGAACTATTTGAAATAACACGATGGATCGGTAAAATCTACTAGACTGCTTACAAGACATTGAGTAGGAGTAAGGAAACTTCTGTCTTAAATTTACTAGACGCGCGTAACTAGATTCATCTAGTTAGCCCAACTAGACCTTTTTCTCCGTGTAAGTGATTACGCTCTACGGCTCGTTGAAACCTAACCTCAAATAAATCAATAATTAATTAAATTGTCTTTTTTCAATAAATATAAATGAAATGATTATAGGCGGTAATGAAAGTGTTTTGGAGGTTAATATTGTTCAACCCGTGAATTTTATAAATTGTGAAACACAATCCCTAGAAAATCAATTCTCTGCTAGCATCAACGCAGTTTCAGATAAAATTAGTTGATTTACAATTACATCAGTCAAAATGAGACTTTGATTCTGTTTTGATAATGAATCCACTTTTGTCTTTATGGATTCTTAGCAAATTCTTAGCAAGTTTAAGCGGACCTAGGGCACGCGATTGTTGATTCTCGCGCTTCACGTTTGATAATGTATTTATCTCGCGCTTCGCGCTTGATGATGTATTAATCTCAAGCTTCGCGCTCGATCTTGTATTTGCATCGCACTGCGCACTCGGACTTTCTAATTTTCTCAGATTTGTGCATTTGCATATTCGCGGTCGGTCCTTGCATTTCTCCCACTTTCGTGCAGAGAGCTTACAAAATTAAAAATCAAGGAATCAACAACTATTATTATGCAATTAAGAACTCTCCTTTGTTAAAGCTCTTTCGGCTTTAACGAACACATTCCCATCACGTATCTCGTGCTTCGCACTCGAATTTGCCCAAAATGTTAAATTTTCTACATTATACTCAACACTGTCATATGAAATACAATAAATTTTTTATTTGTCTCTGCCTTGGGTTGGATATTAAAATTTTGCAAAATAAAGTACAAATTGTATTCGTCATGATTACTTTAATATTTGTTTCTTATTTTGCGTAAAATTTTATTATTAGCTGCGCTTACATACCTATCATTTTAATGAATTTAAATCATGAAAATTCATAATATGCATGGAAATTGAAAAACTCTTACTCGTATTGCCTTGTTTTTATATATATATTTTTTTTTTGATTTTCAATCTTATTTTTTACGAATAAAACAAAACTACGCTTCCTATAAAAACAATATTCGTAAAAAATTTGTAAATCATTTTTTGGTTGAATAAATTTTGTCTCACTTATTCACTTACCTTGTATCGTTGTACTCAAATATAATTTTTTTATTTTCAATGTTGTTTTTCGAAAATAAAACAAAAACTACTTATCCTACAAAAAAGTGATTCCTGAAAAATTTGCTATTCTTTTTTAGGTACACAATTTTTGTCAATTTATCTCTTTTCGTATCTTGTATTGTTCTCCACAAAATAGAGTCATTGCTTTTTCATTCGTTTTTTTTGCGATAAAAATTTAAATTTTCCATTTTTTGTGAGCAACATTTAAAAAGTTCTTTAAGGAATCTTGTAGAGTCTTAAAAAAGGACGTTTTTTTCTTGACTTCTTCCCATATCACGCTTTGTTTGGCTTTAAATGTTAATTTTAGTTCGATTTTTGAATTGTCAAAATTCCATAACTTTAGTCATTTATTTTATCAAAAAAAAAAAGTAATTGGGATAAATTGTCCGTTTTTGGGTCTACTATAAAAAGCTGTCGGCAGAATTTTCAAATATTAAAAAAAACGAATTCGTCCTTTCTTTTCGTATCCTTATAAAGTGTAGCAAAGGGGAATCCAATCGAATAATTCCTTCAAACGTTACCGTATTCACAGACTTCAAGGACAACAACTACCATAATGACAACGACGCAGACAAACACCGACGTAAAAAGTATTTTTTCTGACTCTGGGGCTCTCAAAGCGTCGACATTTTATTAAATCCGCGAAAGTATTTTTCACATAAAATCAATACCTTCTCATTAGGATGAGAATGTAATAAAACGATCCTAATAAATGAGAGCTTAATTATTTGGCGAAAAAATTATATACAATTACCTTTTGGAATTATTCCACAAGTAAAACAATTAACAAAAAATTTAATTTGTTTACAGAAAGTTGTTAATAAAGCAAGTAATTAGAATTGTTAAATAAAATATTTCTGGTTATTCAATATGTTTTTTCATAAAAAACCCACCTTTTTCTGGCAAATTATAACATCTACAATTATCTTACATTTATTCAAAGTATAATTAAACATTTTGTTCTGAAACCTGTTCTTTACGTGCCCGTACTACTTTAATTTTAACTTCAAATACTAATTCCCTTATATACGAATGTATTCTTTTTCAGATGTCATTTGGGCTAAATTTGAAACCGCGAAGGCTCTAAGCAACATTAAAACCTTTATTGGAAATTCCAAGAATTTAGGTGGCCGTGAAAAGGAAAGGACTATTCACTAGTTTCGAGTTGCATTCGCGAAATTTATAAACGAATTAGTATATTGAGACGGATCGTCTGCCGATCGAGCAAGGATCGGGAGACCCAACCTGGCCCTGAGGATATTTCAGTTATTTCAAACAAGTATTTTTGCTGATCTGAAAAAAGATTTTGGTAAATTTAAACGAAATTTCTAGTTCATCTAACCATGAGGGACCCAGCACAATTTACATATTGTGAATAGTTTATCACAGAATTGTGTCATCTGGTGTGAAATTTTTCTGCTTTTTTTATCAAAAACCTATGTTCAAGCATTCATAGGGACAAACAAATATTCAAGTAATATCGCGAATTTTAACATAATTACTTGATCCCAATCAATTATGTTTCCAGATCAATTATTTTTACAAGGATCACCAAGATGCACGCGCAATTTTTCGCAGGTAAACTGTTAACTTGAATTGCAGTACGCAATAGTACCAAGTGAATTTGATCAACTGAAAAAAATGTTGTTCATTAAACTCGATTATTTTCTTGAATCAACATAATGCGGTCAACGAAAAGATTCTTTTTAATGCCGAAATCTTTGTTCTGCGTGAAGAAAATGGTGACATTTATACCTATTATTTCTACTATTTGAAGTAGAATAAAATAATATCAGAAGTATTTAACAGTATAAAAATGTATGTATATAACATAAGCAAATGTAACGTTAATTTGAAATAATGGGCGAAGAACGCAAGATTTTTTAACATTTTTGAAACGTGAATAAAATCAGTGTTTAAGTTTTTTAATTGAAATGTACCTAATAAGTTTTTGGATAAATTTATGTGATTGAGAAAAGAATTATTTTCTGTCTTACGTTTTAAGGGGCTTTCAATGTTTGCCAGATATTGCTAGTAGAATTAGGCAGGATGTTCAAGAACTTCATGTTCACAAGCCTTGATTATTAATATTCATATACCAGCATTTTAACCCATTTCACCACAAAATATCCATTTTGGCCATCAACTTTCATCCACGTATCAATGTCTATTTTCATCGGCCAAACAATTGCAAGAGTCATAGTTCAACACAAAAAACATATTGAAATTCAAAAAACTGAACTAAAACAGGGCGGTCGAGACCCAAAGAATAGGACTATGCTATTAAGTTATTTTATTTTTTGATCTAGGGGCTGTGAAACCACCCCGAAAGAGGGTAATTTGGCATCAACTAAGATTGATTATATAACTATTCACATATACACATATGCATATGTATATATATGTTTTTGAGGGGGCTCGTTCTGATTTCGATGTCAAATTTTAAAAATTCAAGATGGCGGACCCAATATGGCGACTTCTGTGTTTCGATTTCGCGTTGTTTTTTTCAAACGACATGAAATCTGATGCATGAAGCTCTTTTGGGGTGTTGATAACGATTCTAACGTCAAAGCTATGAAAATAAAATTCATAAATTCAAAATGGCGGATTCAATATAGCAACTATTTTTTACAAATTTTCAAGTTTTTATATGCTAGGACATAGATTTGGTATCCGGTGATTTCGATAGCGGCTGATAACGATTTTGTCGTCAGAATTACAGAAGTCATGGTGCGATACTATAGTAATCTACAAATCTGAAAAATGTGAAATTAGAAATAAACATTTTGTATACGATCTTACCGAAAATGTTGAGGGCCTAAATTCGAATTCATTATTATTCTCGTCGTGTCTTCTTTTATATTTTTTATGTGAAAATGCAAGTTGATAAAAGTAAATGTTTGTGAGCAGAAAGAGTTTTCATTGTCGATCGCGAGTAATAAATTACGATCCGCCATCTTGAAATTGAAAAATTTGACACCGAAATCGGAACCAGCTCCCTCGTAAACACACACACACACATATATATATATATATCCATTGTATATGTAAATAGTTATATACTCAATCTTAGTTGATGCCAAATTATCCTCTTTCGGGGTGGTTTGACAACCCCTAGATCAAAAAATAAAATAACTAAATAGCATAGTCCTATTCTTTGGGCCTCGACCGCATGAAACAGTATTTCATATACAAATTTGAGCTCCTCAAATTCATTTATTTATTTTAAGCAACAAAATGTCTTTTCTACTGTAAAAGATGGCTTTTTAACAAATTACATGAATTTTTGACCTAAAAAAAAAATTATCAATAAGAAAGTGTAGTAGTGTATATTTCAACAAAAAAAGATTAAATTTATAACAACAAAAAAAGAATTTTAGTACGTAAAACACGACTTTTCAAGTACTAAAGATTTTTTATTCAAAAAAGGAATGATTACTCAAAAAAGGTAATAACAGAACGCTTGCGCTATTATACAGCTCGTGGCCATGTATCCTTGTCGCGTCCTACTCTAATACTTCATGTGGCGTTGGTCGGTATCAGCTATGATACTATGTTTCCATAATTTGTGGAGTTTTAGTTTCACGGATTTAAAAAAGTGCTGCAGCAAAATCAGTTTTAGTTGTCAGTCAATATTTGGATTATTAAACCCATCAAAATAATTAAATAATTACGAAATTTTTTACTTCTTAACGTGAGGGTCCTTTCAATACATTACGTAACGCAATTTTCCGAAGATTTTGGACCGCACCTACCCCCTTTATACGGTTTTTTCTATTTTTCCTACTTCTCCTGTATTTTTTTGCAAGTTAGAACCCAACTTGCGTATTTTCTAAAACGAATAACTATATAAGAACAGCTGTGGAGTGTTGGTTAGGCGTGATGAATTTCTGTTTTTTGGTTAGAATATTACCCTTAATTTTGGTTAGGATAGAGTATTAACTTAAGGATACATAAGCTTTCAGTATACATTTATTCCCTGAATTTTTGATACTCGTGGCCTGAGTTTCAGGAATCTAATTCCCTTAATTTAATTTTCAGATGTAATTCTTCATTTCAGATTACCTATGCTTCTTTTTGTGACACCTTAAAATAAGCCTAATTTTCGACTTAAATTAAGTACTTTTTTTGCTTTGAATTTTCAACAAAATATAAATAAAAAAAAAATTTCTGCACGGAGAAACTGCGGATAATAATATTTCTTTTATCGCATATTCACTATTCAAATAAAATGTAAGAATTTAGGGATAATCGAGGTTCGGTTAGAAAAAGTCGAATAGTGACTATGAAAATGCAGACTAATATCTTTGATTGGAATAAATCGTAACAATTTTAGACTCTTGCATAAAAAAATTACAGTATTTCTAAGTCGCTGTATTAAATTTTGTAATGGGTTCGAATAACGAAAATTAGTACAGTGCTTTGAAAGCAGTGAAACAGAATATTGCACATTTCCTTACGAACGCCTTGCGATCTTTCTAAACCACTATACGAAAAATAGGGGTCCCGGTACTACTCTATTCATTTGGAGTAGTTCCATGGACGAAGAACGAGCTCAGATCTCTTGATATCGGGACAAGACAGGTTATTCACATGAACAAAAGCATGCATCTTAAGTCTTCTGTTCCGCGACTGTACATCTCACGCCGTCAAGGGGGTCGCGGAATATTGAGTCTTGAATGTC
>NC_046660.1:120559062-120569182 GCF_010883055.1 Belonocnema kinseyi | reverse complement strand
GCAGGCATTACGCGGAGACTCATCATTCTTTCAGCCCTTCTATACTAAACGAGAGAAATGTTTCACTACTTGTGAGAAACTTTTAGTACTGGGTCAAAGATTTCAAGTGCCCCAGACTTAATTCATTATTTATTACACACACACACATACATATACATATACATATGCATATGTATATATATATATATATACGAGGTGTTGTAAAAAAAATAAGGTGATTTTATGGTTTTCTCAAAAAATATTAATTTATTCCTCAATATTTATGTTGTCCCCTTCAGAGTAATCCCCCTCAGATATAATACACTTGTGCCAATGCTTTTTCCAACCATCGAAGCACTTCTGATAATCATTTTGTGTTATAGCCTTGAGTTCTTTCAGCGATGCAGTTTTTATCTCCTCAATCGTTGAAAATCGATGTCCTTTCATGGGTCTCTTCAGTTTTGGGAAAAGAAAAAATTCACTGGGGGCCAAATCCGGTGAATATGGAGTCTCAGGCATGACTGTGATGCTGTTTTTGGTCAGAAAATCTTTCAGAAGCAACGATGAATGAGCAGGTGCTTTATCTTGATGCAAAAGCCACGAATTCTTTTTCCTAAGTTCCGGACGTTTTTTGCGTATCGCCTCTCGCAAACAGCGCATGAGCCAACCGATATGCCAACATCTTCAGCAACTTCTCTAATGGTAATTCGGCGATTTTTCAACACCATTTCTTCCACTGCTTGAACGTTTTCATCTGTTGTTGACGTGCTGGGACGTCCAGGGCTAGGTTCGTTCTTGACATCCTCTCGGCCTTCTTAGAACAGCTTGTACGACTTATACTCATTTTTTTCACTCAGATTAGACTCACCGTATGCAACTGTCAACATTTCAAGAGTTTTAGAGCACTGGATTCCATTTTTCACACAAAATTTAATGCAAACTCTTTGCTCCATTTTTTTGGAAAGAAGAAAATCGCCGAACACACCAAACCCTTCTAAACTTTTACGCCTCTGCCAGAAAAACAACACGAGCTATATAGTCAAAACTGTGAACATATGATCGTGACGAGTGCACCAAAACAACAAAACAAAAAATTTAAACTTGAATTTACGTAGCCCGCGAAAATTGAAAAGGCACCTTACTTTTTGAACACACCTCGTATATATTAAAAATTTGTCATAAGGACAACCGCAGGATTTCGCCGGGAGCGAGTGCTAATCTGAAAAACTGCACCCGCTCCCAACGAAATCGCGGTAAAATTTCAGCCTCAACCACATCTCACGACCGCGAGATAGGTGGTTACAGTCTGTAACGGAACAAATAAGACAATGCCGCAAAAGTTTCGTGTACCCTGAGAATACGGAGCAACCCAAGGCCGACCGCCTTCTGCAATTTTCCCGCAAGTGTTTTAGCATACTGTTGACACGCAGGAATGCTTTTCAGACTATTAACGAGTGAAAGCTTGGCACCTCCAAGAGCGCAGATGATAAGGACGATAAGTTTAACAGAATATTCCGTGTACAATAGTTGTAACTCCCTCATAAGGTCTCTGTACCTCTCTTTCTTTTCATTCTCCTTTGTTATGATGTTTTAGTCAGCTGGTGCCGAAAATTCGATAACGACCAAGGTTCGCTTCTCGAAGTCAAGAAAAACAATGTCAGGCCTCGAGTGTGCAACAGAAAAAATTGTCGAAAATATAAAGTTCCAGTATATGCGGCACTTCTCAATCTCGACAATTGACTCAAGTTCCCTAGGAGCATTTAGAGGAGCGATATTAAGGTCAATGCCGTAAGAGTGGCAGAGATGGTAATATAGCACTCTTAATGCCGCATTGTGCCTTTGGATGTAGTTCGTTCCCGCATGAGTTAGACAACTAGATAGTATGTGATCTAAATGCTCGGGGTATGCATGAGACGCCCTGCAGCTATCATCGGGCATGTCTTGGCTCAAAATGTGGCGACAGTATGTTAAGGTGGAAATGGCACCGTCTAGGCATGCCAAAATGAAACGCTCCGTACCAGACTTCAATCAGGGTGATTTAAGGAAAGAAAAAGTTAGCTCACACGACATTGACTGATTCTCCACATTTCTGTAGATTGTATCAAAGTATGTTCATTTTGCCAATGACTTCAAACCCCATCTGCCGTGCAAGGCAAATACCAAAAGAAAAACGTGCTCAGATAGTAATTTTAAGTGAAACCGGCCATTCGCAGCGAAAAATTGCACAAATCCTGGGAGTATCACAGAAAGGAGTCCGTACAACATTGGAGAGATTCGCTGAAACCAAATCGTTTTCCGACAGGAAACGATCGGGCGGACAAAAAGTGATGATAGACTTATACATGTATTAAGTAAGCGGTCCAGACTCAAAACAGTGCCAGATATTAGAGCCGAGATCAATCAAACGCTACCGAAGTCGATCTCCGATACAACGGTCACACGTCGGTTGCATGATGTCGGTTTGTATGGACGGGTCGCTGCCAAAAAACCATTGTTGCGATCGGTGAACGTCCGTAAACGACTCAAATGGTCAAAATAACACAAAAATTGGTCTATCGAACAATGGAAACAATTTGGTTTCAGTGAATCTCTCCAATGTTGTACGGACTTCTTTCTGTGAAACTCCCAGTATTTGTGTAATTTTTCGCTGCGAATGGCCGGTTTTACTTAAAATTACTATCGGAGCACGTTTTTCTTTCAGTATTTGCCTTGCACGGCAGATGAGGTTTGAAGTCATTGGCGTCCATTTTGAAGTATCGATGATTGAACAAAAATTGATTCGAGGTAAAAAAAATGTTGAAGTAATTAAAAATAATATATTTCAATATTGCCGATTTTTCAATATTTTAAAATGAACATTCTTTGGGCCTCGACCGCCCTGTTTTTATTGAGTTTACGGAATTTCAATATGTGTTTTGTGTTGAAAATTGCAGTTTAATAAAAAAATACCCTTCAAAACACTTGCAATTTTTTGGCCGATGAAAATAGACGTGGATGTGTGGATGAAAGTTGATGGCCAAAATGGATATTTTGTGGCGAAATGGGTTAAAAAGCTGGTATGTGAATATTAATGATCAAGGCTTTTGAACATAAAGTTCTTGGACAGCCTGCCTAATTCTAATAGCAATAATTGGCAAAACATTTCTATAAACTAAAAATTACGTACAGCAATAGGGGAAAGAGGTAGAAATATTTTGTTACTGTTTGCTACAGGGCTGGGAGAGAGTATATTAGAAAGGGCCTATAATCCGTAACGTAATTTAAGTACAGTCCCTCAAACCGTAAGACAGAAAATAATTCTTTTCTCAATCACATAAATTTATCCAAAAACTTATTAGGTACATTTCAATTTAAAAAATTACACTATGATTTTATTGACGTTTCGAAAATGTTAAAAAATGTTGTTTTTTTCGCTCATTATTTCAAATTAATGTTACATTTGCTTATGTTATATACATACATTTTTATACTGTTGAATACTTCTGATATTATGTTATTCTACAGAGAAGTGCGGAAACTGCATTTAAACAGCGAAACTCACTTGTGGCAATATCTTCAGCAGGCTTGGCAAGGATTACGACCAGAAAGTTTAGCACTTATTAATAGAATATTATTCTAAACAAACACGTTGAAAGAAACTGTCTGGGAACGATAATTAAAGCGATAAATACGACCATATATATATATTAAAAGAAGAAAAATGTGTTGAGAATTTGCCCACGCAGCAGACGGGGTTTTTTTGCTCTTTATTTTGCTTTTTACGATTTAAAAAAAACTACGCACCCTATTAAAAAGTGGTTCATAACAAATTTGTAGATATTCTTCAAATGCACAATTTCTGTCGTTTCATCTTGTTCCATATTTTGCATGTGCTTGAAGTTCTGAATCATCATTAGGATCAATTGTTCGTCTTTTTGAATACTATAAATATCCGTACAGAGAATGTTTGAATCTTGAAAAAAAGTTCTCTCAAAAATGTTTAAAATGCGCTCACTTTTTGAATTTTTATTCAAAATGGTTGGCTAAAGAATTTGACCTTTAACTTAGGACATTCAAAAATATATCATAGGCCAAGCCAAGCTGTAAACTCTTTCGAAAGTTATCGTGCTAACAAAATAAAAATCGACAGACTAACAGGCAGACAGAAGAATTTTGAAAATGTATTTTTCTGTATTAAGCGACAGTTTTGGAGTTTCAGTATTTTTTTATTTTATAAAATGTTAAAGTAATTATTAGCTCATTTGAGAAAGAATCGCGGAAATTTATACTAATAATCGGTATATTCTGTAGATATTTTATATGTTGAAAGATATCTATACAAAAATTAAAAAATATTATTCTTAGAATTATCTTAGGGCGTCTACTCAAATTCTGTAAAAAAATTCCCTGACAATTCTCGTTCTTTCCAGGTATCGATTTTCCCAAGGTATAATTTTCCTGAATAATGAGCCCCTAAAGTATTAAATATCACATTCTTTGAAGCAATTCTGACCCTGCATCCCTTACAAAGTATTACATAATACTTAACAAAAACAACCTTGATTAAGAATGGTAAAAAATGGGAATAATGAAGCGTGATCCAAAAAAAGCTAACTTTCAAATATATCTGCCCTGCAAATTGTTCCTTTTTGTGTCAAAATGTCCCCTGAATATTGTCATTATTTATTGAAAAAAATATTAAGTATCTCTCAAGTCCATTTTTGCACAATATTGGTTTTTTAATTTCCACTATTAATTTATAATTATACTTGAGTACATATGCATTCTATCCTTTTTCTATTCTAAAGTTTAAAAAAAAAACATTAACAGCGGAAATTAAAATAACATAAGCAATTTTTGCAAATCATGTGCTTAAGAGATACTTAATTTTTTTGTTTAATTCTATCAATATACAGTGGATATTTTACACGAAAAGAAACCATTTTTAGGCATCGAGCCATTTAAGAAGAAAAGAATAAGAACATTTTCTAGACCACTACAATAAATATAGAAAAATTACGCGAGTTAATTATGAATAATCTTTTTCTTTCTCCTTATACATATATAACTCTGTAGGAACGGTATAATTTTTATATATAAATTCAAATAATGTTTCTTAATTTATGTAAATAACTTTATAGAAGGACAAGAAACTTTCTAATGGTACAAGTTTTTAGGAAACTTATAATTACCACTAAAAAAATCCAACTTTAAACGAAAAATGCCTTTAATATATTGAACTCTAACCTACTTGAGCCTACGAGAAAAACAAGCTTCCTCATTTTTTGTTATAAATTTGTTTTCTATTCTAATAGTTGCTTATAATTCGGAGCATATTTAACATTTTCATATTTTCAGTCAAATATATTCAGGAAGAAATTCTGTTCAAACCTCCTGAAAATTGTGCAATTATATCAGGCAAAAATTTTGAACATTTCCCATCAAAATTAGGATGAAAAATATTTAATAATTATTCATGATTTAAAGTAATTAAAATAAAATAATACACATGGCAATGTGAACTTTTTAAATTCTAAATATTTAACGCAATTTTAAGTTTTCAAAAGTTTACTTACTTTTGGAGCAGATGTAGAACGTAATTAAATTTTTTTATTAGCTACTACGACTTTTCCACTGTCGAAATTTCGAAGGAAATAATCATATAACAAATTTTTTCGTTAAATAATGCTAGCTACCATTTACTGAATTTTCTCTTCCTAATAATCTATATTTGAAGCTTTGTTAACTTATCACTTGTGGGGTTGCCGCTGGTTGGAAAATCGAGAAAAGACCGGGAATTTTTTGAAACCGGAAATGCCGAGAAATGAGATAATATAAATACATTAAAAATAAATTCGATTTCAACTTTTTTTTAAAATGTTAATTTTAGTTGCTAACTGTTTTAATTACTACATCGTTTAGTTTACAACGTTTGATTCAAAAATCTTATACTTGACAATTTTTCGATTTTATGTCGTCATTTTTAAACAAAAAATTTTAATTGAAAGGATTTAAAAATAAAACAATATAAATTAATTAATGGTCTTTAAAACTAAGCTGTGTTTCGAATTTTAAAAATGGTGCGAAAATTATTTTACTAATTTTAACTAATTATTTTACTAATTTTAATTTTAATTTTAATGTGAAAATAACTTAAAATTAATATATTCATTAATTAAACGATTTTATTTTATTGAAAATCCTATTCAAATATTTTTTCAGACGCAAATATTACATTTTTAACCCATTCAGTTCGAAAATTTTAAATTAAAAATATTTCTGAATGAGCAGTTATACATCAAATATTCAAAATTAAACAATTTGAAACTGAATTGTTTGAAATAGAAAGCCTTGATAGTAAAAATTTCAGAGTGCGACATTTACACTTTTAACGTTACAATTGTTATTGTAACGTTAAGTAACAATTGAAAACTATTAATTTGAAAGGACAAATGTTGAAAAAATAAATAAAATTAATTTTGGTATTTAATTTCTTTCCAATTGCAAGAGGAACTTTTTTAGGTTTACATTTTTATTGTGTGGAAAAATGTAAAGTATTGTATTTTTAACATTCTTATCAACCTTGAAATGATGAGATTCTATATTTTCTTAAATTGGCAGTACATTTTAAATTTGTAAAGGTTTTATTGAGTTGGAAGAGATACAGTTTTTTTTTTAATTGGAAGAGGCTATTTTTTATTTTCAAGATGTTTATTGTGTTTGAAAAAAGCATTTTTTATTTTCTTTTTTTTCAGAATTAGAAGAGGATAATTAAAAAATATATATTGTTATTGAGTCGGAGGAGAGGAAGTGCTGATTTTCGATTTTTTCTGAATTTAAAAGAGATTTTTTTATCTTTACGGTTGTTATAGAACTGGAAAGAAGGAAATTCGTTTTTAATGCTTTTCTAAATAGGAAGATGCACTCATTTTTGGATATACTTAGATGATATATATTTGCTGTTTGTTTAAAAGATATGGTTTTTTAATTGGCCCAACTATTATAACAGTAAAGACGATTTTTTGATTGACATTAGAGTAGATCGTATTTATTTGTTTTGTGTTTTGCAGTTAATTGAAAAGATATTATTTCATTTTTGATTAACAATACAAATAATATTTTTTATCTTTTATACTGGACTGACTCACTGGATTTATCAGTAAGGCTATGTGAATCAGTCTTAACTTATATATTTTATTTGATCTAAATTCATTGCAATCTATATTTTCCAAAGCAAATTTTGTTTTATAACGTTTTTATTGAGTAGGAAGAAGGACATGTTTCATTTATTCACATTTCTATTAATGCGAGTTGAAATTGAGGATAAGTTTTAATTTAGAGAATTTAAAACGATAGCGCGAATTCATATTTTTCAACCAGAGCTCTTTGAACAATCCAATTTATCAAAGTGTGAAGGTTTCAGTTTTGCAGTGTAATTGCACTTAATTTAAAATTTTCAATTGAAAAGGGTTAAAAGCTTCTATTTTATTTGTGTCAATTATTGATAGTTTAAACGCAAAAATTCCAAATTAAAATTTGTTCAAACTTTCATCTAAATTTCACTAGTTACGAACATTTTTGTACTACAAGCACAAGCATGATGTGACCGTCGCGAGCTCGGCTATTGACAGAATAGCTCCGCCGTGATTTGAGAAAACACCGTTAACTGCAAAATGAACGAAGCCGAGAAAATCAACGAAAACTGTCGAATCATTACTCGAGCGTATCGCGGATTCTAATTCATTTTATGCAGTATTTTTTTTGTTCTTGACTGATTTGCATATAAACTTTTCATTTTTGCAACAAAAATAGTTTAAAAATTTTAATTAATTATCTAAAATGCAGTTAACGGTGTTGATTGGGATGCTGAAATTTATAAAACGCCGTAACAGGCAGTTACGGCTCTCTTCGAATTACGGACCTCAGAAATATGCCTGTCGTGATTTGAGAAAACGCCGTTCATGGCAAAAGAAGTTCGCAGCTAAAAATAAATGCATTTACGGCGTTTCTCGAATTATAGATGTTTGTTTCGGGGTTCGATGATTCCGGAGAACGGTGAAGCGCGTATGGACTTCTTGGAAATCACGAAGGCTCGATATCACCGCCCGATAATTTCGTAAAGTCCATAACTGCCCGTTGCAGCTTTTTCTCGAATTTTTCTGTGACGTATTCAGCTGTCCATGATTTGAACTTGCAGTTAACGGTCAGTTACGACTCTCTTCCAAATCACGACTCGCCAAATTTTGCAGTTAACAGCGTTTTTCCAAAATTTAGCAATAATTATTCTAAAAGTTATTAACAATTTAAAAAAATTATTTTAATAGTCAGGTGCATCTTTTCTTCACGATTCCAACGATGTAAAAAACTCATTTTTCGACTTTTTGCAGTTAACGCTGTTTTCTCAAATCACAAAAGACCTTGGCCACTAATGGACCCAAGTGGGTAACCTTACATAACGACTTCGTGAGGTTCTTCGCTTGGGGTGATTGCTAGAGAGATTGATAAGCAACCTGGGTCGGAGCAGTGTTGCGGAACGAACGTGTTATTTACATAAATAGCACGAGAATTCTGGATCAATCTGAAAGATCTCTATCCCTTCCACACACTACCCCTTTCCCCTACCGAGTGAGTCACGCCTACCCCGAAAGGGAAATGGCTTAATGGTGTAATAATAATAACGGCAGAGCTCGGAAACCTTCGGGCGTTTTTAGTCTAGTCTCTTAAAATTTTCGCAAATCCCGGTTGCAGATATTACTAGCGGCACTCATTTCAATACAAATTTTTTTTTAAGAATAGTGAAATTCCGTACATCTCTTAAAACTTATGTTACTTAAAACTTTTACTTTTGACGATATTTTTACGAAACTTGTCATTGACTATTATCACTTTTTCACACAAACCATTTTCAAACAGTAAATAAGACTTTTTCTAAACGCGAATACTAATTTTTGCTGGCTCACCTCTGCAGAAATTCTGTCGTGGCGGCGCTCGGGCTCCGATCTGGAAAAACGTGGCCCCGATAAGGTAATCTGCCTAGCGCTAGACCGAAAATGAAACGCCCGACCCGATAGGGCCCATATCTGAGCATCCAAAATGGGGGCCTGATCTGGCCCAGATATGACCCCTTTAATTTTTCGTTTCTATAATTAGTGAAATTTAAAACGTTTTTTTTATAATAATTTATTTAGACTTTGTGTTTTACAAAACTTCAATTTTTCAATATGCTACATTAGTCAACGGTTTCTATTCCTTAAATGTATCGTTAAGAGTTTTCATTTCAGAGAAAACTATTATGTTTTAAATAAGAATGTTGAAATTTAGAGTTATCAGACACACCCCAAGTTCGAGAAAATATTAAAAGCATTAAATCTACAATGTTAGTAATCCGAAAATTCATATATTTTTTATAAAGTAATCTTGTCAAGTAATGTAAATGCATAGAAAGTTGACGTACACTTAAAAATAAAAATGATTTTTGTGCAGTTGTAGAGAAACGAATTGATTCGGACGTCCCTAACCTCAAAAGTCACTAATTTCGCAATGTATGACATTCGAACTTGGCAATATAAATACATGTAAATTCTTTTAAATATATTCCAAAAACGGGTGAAAATTTTTAGAACTTTTAACAATACATATTGTTGTTATAATTTTTTCATACAATTTACGTCGAACTGCTAAACATTTTGCAGTATTGCTGTGATTTTTCGTATATTTTCTCGAAAGCTATCAGTCGTAGGATATAAACATATTAAATATAAAAAGTGTGTGTTATTAAAAGATCTACAACTTTTGTTTAAAACTCTTTTGTCAATTTTCATTATATACTGAAACAAACGGAAAAACATGAAATTTTTAGTTTTTTGGCGATTTGCCCTTGAAAATCAAATCTGCGAGTATTTTTACTATCATATTCGTAATAAGCGTGTCAACATATATAGATATACGAAGTTTTGAATTGATCAGAGGTAAGCGCTTTTTCTAAGTGTGTTTTTGTCTTCACTGTGGATATAAGAAATCTCACTAACAATTCTGTCCTTCCGAACTCGCAATGTATTTTTTGCTTTTGACATTTTTAATTCGATGTAAACAAAACAATATCACGACGGCAACAGAAAACTTGACATAATATTGTTTAACTTAACCCGACCCGACTTGGTTC
>NC_046660.1:120554465-120558962 GCF_010883055.1 Belonocnema kinseyi | reverse complement strand
AATCCCTTCGCAGCTAAACGTTTTTTCGGTACCTCGCGGTTATGAAGGTGCGTCTTTGACGTCCGACCATTTTTTTATTATATTAATATAGTAAAAATAAAATTTTCGAAAAAATGCATGCTAATGTTTAAATCTTTAACTTGACATATCAATCTTAAAATTGTAGAAAAATTAATTTTTTCATATATTTTTCGTTAAACAAAAAGCACCTCGGTAAGAATGCAGTGATTTACTCAAAAATTGTAAGGAAAAAATATCCCGCTCTATTTATTTAAAATTGAATGTTCAAGTTTGAAAAAGTGAAAAGGGCAATCAATCATATTTTAGGTATTAGTATTCACACATTTTATTATCAAAAAAAGAAGTTCAAAGCAAAAACAAATGTGACTCTACTGCAAGTTTGGTATATGCAATGTGTAAAGGTGCGGGTCTTTCGTGTCCGCTCAGGATTTGACCTGCTCACCGCAACTGTTCAAAAGGGACTGGGACTGACAAGAACCACCAAACTTGGGAGTCAGTTGCATAACTTTTTTGAGTTGGGAGTATCAGCGACCTCCTTTCCTTTTTTGGAAAATTATTAACCAAAACTGTTTTGGCCCGGACATGAAAGACCCACCATCACAGTAAAAACGAAAGATAAAGTTTACATCGATTCTGGGTGAAAGATTCACCGCAACAAAATTTTTCATGCGAGTCTGGATAATCTTTAGCCTTATAATCGCTCCATTTTTATTCGCGATGTATCGAGAATTGCGATGTCAGCGCTATCTATCGTTGATTAAATTCATTAAATTGGAGAGAATTGTGGGTTTCCCATCTGTCAGTTGCTTTTTGCGTTTTTTGCTAAATGGTATTAAATTAGTTCTAATTTCTCTACAATAGTCTAATTTATTTCGGAGGAGATATATCAGTGAAAACAATTTTTTTCGCGTATTTTCTGTTGCTGATTCTACATGTGTTACCAAAATTTGCTCAATTCGTCATGACGCAGTAGGCGAGATCAGAATTTTTCTTCTAAACTCAGTAAAACTTTCGCGGAAATATGTACATTTTTTAACCGTTTGCAAGTCTTATCTGCTACAAATTCTAACTTTTGTTTTTTCTGTGTTGTTTTAAATATAGTGTTCTAATTTATAGTTCGCATTCACCAAATAGTTGCATTTATATCCAAAAGAGATCAAATTTCTTTTAAAAAAGATGAATGTTTATTTTTAAACACAAAAAAATGATTACATTTTCATCCAAAAAAGATTCCAGATGACGTTTTAAATTGAATTTTCAATCCAAAAAGAAGAATTTTTCCAAACAAAAAGGATGACTTTTTAACAAAATGATTGAATTCTCTACCAAATAGATGCATTTTTATCCAAAAAGATTAAACTTCTGCTAAAGAAGGTGAATTTTTACATCAAAAAGATAATTTTTCAAAAAGAGTTGCATTTTCAACCAAACAGTTCCATTTGTATTCAAGAAAGAGGAATTTTCTTCTAAAACAGATGAATTTAACAAAAACGTTCATAAAAATAGTTAAATTTTCATCCAAAGAAGATTCCATTTTACTTTCCAACACCAAAATAAGAGTTGTAAACAACAAGTTCATTTTTTGCTCAAAAGTCGAAATATTTTACCAAAAAGAATGGCTGTTTAACCAGATTATTAAAGTTTCAACCAAACAGTTGGATTTTTGTCTAAGAACAATGAAAATTCTACTAAGAACAGGTCAATTTCGAAATCAAGATGACAAATTTTCAGAGAAAAGTGTTCCATCCACAAAATATTTCAGCAACAAAGTTATTAAAAACAAAAGGTTAATGTTTTACGAAAAGAGTTACATTTTTAACCCAAAAAGACAAATTTTTAACAGAATACTTGAATCTGTAATCGACAAGGATGTCTTTTCAAGAAAATTGTTACATTTTCAAATAAATAAGCAAAAATTTATATCTAAAAAGATAATTTTTAGGAGAAACTTTTTGTGAATTTACAAAAATTACGTACGTGAGTGAAGGACCTCCTCTCCCCTTTCGTAACAAATCATAACAATATTCCTCAACCCCTCACCTCTTGAGCTGTTACGCAATTCAAGTTCGAACCCTAATTAGTTTATTATCATGATTAATAAACCGAGGTTTCGGCACCTCCTTTAAGCTTTATGAATGTATGAAATATGTTAAATTCTAAATATCGTAGTTATTAGATATCTTTATCGATTATGTCTAAATTTTTACAAAAAACATTATGTATAGTCAGATTGGTTTAAAAAGCTCTTTGGAAATAGAAGGTTTTTCAACTGAATTAACGTTGCTTTTTTCTGGAGATGCTTTTGACTTACAAACATTCATGTGTAGTAGGGTAGTTCAAAATTACTTTTTTATAAAGGGCAACGATCCCCTGAATTCGGTTCCAAATAAAAAAAATTTCATTTACTGTAACCTGGATAGCATGTCGGTTTTGGGACTGACGGTGGAATACAATCGAGGTTCTCCAAACTGTTTTGTTTCTCTCCGGTTTCTACCTCTGTTTTGTCCCACCAGGGTGAACACCGCACATCCACCCCCAAGAGCGGACTGGGCCACCGGGCAACCATGCAAACGCCCGCTGGGCCTCCGACAAAACGTTTTTGAACACAAGAAAAAAATTTTGATTTAAAACTCGCGCTTTATGAATGTTCCAAAAGTCTACTTCGTTCCACTTACGCAAGAATTTCAAATCTAATGCATTCTCGCGCACTCAGTTATCCAATATGGTTGGCTGTGGTTGCAATTTCGGGACCCTTTTTATCAAACGCCCGGGGGACCTATGGCCCCCAGTCCGCCTCTTTCCACCCCGCAGCTCCTCACCTCTATAACTGCGACGCGACGCCATTCCAATTCTCGGAAAAATACAATCCAGGAAAATCAAATCTAATATCGACTGTATTTTTACATTCTTAGCAGAGAAAGTATTAGAATATTAGATTAGATTCAAAAGGTTAAACAGTTTTTCTCAAATACTATTTTCATAGATAGATAAACGTTTATTTTTCGGCCTGCTGGCCTTAAAAAATTGACTTGCTGACACTTCCATTTTCTTACAGAATTTTCTTACAACTATCTCTTACACAATACCATCCATCCACATTTTATAACAAACCGCTCGCTTCTATTCTCTATGTGCATAACCCGTGGTGCCTTCTGTTGGCTCGAAACTTCTACCTCGCGGGACGCAGTTACATTGAGTCGTATGCAAGCAAATAATAATATTTAAGCTGCAGTGCAATAAATAACAATAATGTGTACAGTTTGAAAATATACGTGGGCCATAGCAAAAGGATCAATATCTCATAACAAGCGAGGTAAGTAAATACTGAAAAAATAGTTGATTTTAATGTTAAGTGCCGCTGTGTAGGTTAGGATCAAGATGTAAACATTGACTAAATTTTATACTCTTTAACAAGATATAATTATCTATTCTTGATTTTGGGACAATAAAAAATATAAACAAAGTTATATTTGACTACGTGCGTTGTAGTCATTATAATATTTATGATTTTCAGTTTTGCACTTTTTATAGCTCTTGATTTATATATTGGAGAAAATATTGTAGGAACATTGCTTGGACTTAATTCTTCATTCAGCTTCTCATTCTTTAAAAAATGTTCACTGCATATTGTATCCGAAGCATTAGGCCTCCACACTGACCCATCAACACCGAAAGTATTATGGTGATAAATTTAGTTATCAACTAATAAAAAAACTATAAACACAGAATAGCAGAAAGTGCATACATTATATGCACCTACTAAGTGCATATATGAAGTGCATTATATATACACATACCATTCACGGTATTTTGGAGAAACAAAGGTTAGGGTACTCACTTCACTCTTTTCATAGCTGCAATCCACTGTAGCCTTTGATTTATTTTTAAATTGCGCTGGGAAACTTGTAATATTTCACGCTTGTATTATTTCTCCCTTTATTGTTGCAACTAACTACACAACAAGTATTTTGTCCCATTTTTGCAGTTTTAATGCAACGACTAGCCTAACTAGCCTAACCTTCCTCGTTGCGTACGCATGTCGTAATTTCCTCGCCATGCCTTGCATTACCAGCCTCTGTCTTCGGGGCTAACACCTAATACTTAACTACTATTCACAATATTTACAGTTTCCTTACATCTACTTCCTCTCCTATTTACAATCTTTCCTTCTCCATTCCCCTTCCTCCTTCCTTCTCTTTTCCTCCATCTTACCCAACACCCAACCACAAATTCCAAGAGTTGTAGCATTTATAAAACTCGAAAAAATACACGAAAATGAACACTTTAAGCCAAATAATGGACGATATGAAAAAAAAGTCAAGAACCGAAAAAGTTTCATTTTTAAATGCCCTACAAGATTATCATAACAAATTTTTGAATTCTCTTGAAAATTCAAAAATTCAAATTTTGACAGCATACAAAATAATGCAAAATCTTAAAATTACATTTTTTCATGCAACAATTTCACAGTATTTC
>NC_046660.1:120551240-120554365 GCF_010883055.1 Belonocnema kinseyi | reverse complement strand
TCAAATTTCAGCCACAACCACGTCTCACGACCGTGAGATAGGTGGTAACAGCCTGTAACGGAATCAATATGACGATCCAGCAAAAGCCTTGTGCAACCTAAGAACACGGAGCGACCCAAGGACTACCGCCTTCTACATTTTTCCCGCAAGTGTTTTAGCATATTGTTGACACGCAGGGATGCTTTTTAGACCATTAGCGAGTGTAACCTTGGCACCGCCAAGAGCGCCGACGATAAGGACGATTAGTTTAACAAAATATTCCGGGTACAATCGTTGCAACTCCCTTATAAGGTCTCGATACCTCTTTTTCTGTTCATTCTCCTTGGCTATGATGTTTTTGTCAACTCGTGCCGAAAATTCGATAACGAACATGGTTCGCTTCTCGAAATCCAGAAGAACCATGTCAGATCTCGAGTGAGCAACAGAAACAATTGTCGAGAATATAGTTCCCGTATATGCGGCACTTTCCATTCTCGACAATTGACTCGATTTCCCTAGGAGCATTTCGAGGAGCGATATTAAGGTTAATGCCGGAACATTGACAGAGATTGTAATAAAGCACTCTTAGTGCCGCATTGTGCCTTTGAATGTAGGTCGTTCCCGCTTGAGCTGGACAACTAGATAGTAAGTGAGCTAAATGCTCGGGGTGTGCATGGCACGCCCTGCAGCTATCATCAGGAATGTCTTGACTCAAAATGTGGCGACAGTATGTTAAGATAGAAATGACACCGTCTTGGCATACAAAAATGAAACCCTCCGTACCAGACTTCAAGCCGGGCGATCTAAGGAAAGAAAACGTTAGCTCACAAGACATTGACTGATCCTTCACATTTCTGTAAAAGATACCGTGCATCCTCTTATCGAGGAGCTGTTACCGAAAGTTTTTCTCTTGTGCTTTCTTAATCCGGGCTTTCAGGAGTGAGTACTCGAGGTAGATAAGATTTGATGCATTTTGTTCACCCCTAATACTGAAGTCAAGTCCGAGTGTTTCAGCAGCCTCCTTCGCTGCTTTGTACAGAAACGCTCCTTTGCCGACTTCTTCGTGATTCCTGACCATTTCAAGAAGAGGGTCTCTTCCCTTTGCAACTCTATGTGATGTACTCAGAATAATCCTGTTACGAAGACATTCAAGACTCAATATTCCGCGACCACCTTGACGGCTTGAGATGTACAGTCGCGGAAAGGAAGACAAAAGATGCATGCTTTTGTTCATGTACATAACCTTTCTTGTCCCGATATCAAGGGATCTGAGCTCGTTCTTCGTCCATAGAACTACTCCAAATGAATAGAGTACTACCGGGACGGCAAGCATGTTCGTTGCAGATACTTTGTTCCTCGCTAACAGTTCGGAAGACCATATCTGCCGGATGAGACGTTTGTATCTGCTTCGAAGAGTATCCTTTATAGATGTCAACTCCTGAATGCGGCTCTGTGGCACGCATTTGTCTAACCCAAATTCCATTCCAATTTCCTTAGTATATCGTTCGACAAACCCTAGAGCTAGATGTAGTTGCTCTTTGTTTTTAGCATAGATCTTAAGATCGTCCATGTAAAATACGTGAGTGACCTTGTACTTTCGATCTCCAGGTTTGCTGCACAAGTAACGGTCGGAATGGCGAAGTGTTAGAGATAGTGACAATAATGCAAGGCAAAAGAAAAGTGGGCTCATGGTGTCGTCCTGAAAGACACCTCTCTGAAAGGAGACCTTGTTAGTTGTCACACGATTTTTGCCAGATGAGATAGTAAATCTGGTTTTCCAAAGTGGCATCAATCTCTCTATGCACCTAACTATTTGCGGATGGACCTTTAAGATTTCTAAAAGACAGATGATAAGTCTATGGGAGGTCGAATCGAAAGCTTTCAGATAATTAATCCAGGCCATCGATAGGTCACGCTGGTAGAATGCTGCATCTTTGTAGACACATATATCGATGAGCAGGTTCTCCCGACATCCGGCTACGCCTTTCTTTGAGCATCGTTGTGCATACATTTCTTGCCACACAGGTTCAATTGCCCGAACGATCCTTTCATTTAGGATAGCTGTGAAAATCTTATAAAGCGTGTTCAGACAAGTTATTGGCCTGTAATTCTTCGGGTCAGCTAAGTTGCCTATTTTCGGCAGGAGTATTGTGCGCCCTTCCACCCACCACTCCGAAATCGGCTCTTCCGACTTTATATATGAGGTGAAAATACGGGCCAAATGTTGATGGGTTGAAGAAAACTTCTTCCACCAGAAGGTTTTGATACAATCTGGTCCCGGTGCGGAATAGTTCTTCATCCCTCTTGATACTTTTTTCACCTCCTCGTTAGTGATGGGTGGACATTCTTTATCAGGTGTTATGAGGGCAATACATAACTCCTTGAAGCTATTTATATTTTCTGAGTCTTCGTCCAGTCTATGCTGAACTTCGTAGACTTCTGTCCAAAATACTTCGACCTCCTCTCGTTTGGGTGGGCGTTCGACAGTAACCGGAGAGTCTTGGAAGAGTCGAGATGGGTCAAAGAGAAACTGTTGATTTTTTCTGACCCACCTCTCCCTCCGCTCTAGAATTCTCTTAGCGTCCGATAGTATCCGTATTCTCTCAACAATATGCTGCCTGATGGTCAGCAGCTTTGACTTGTTAAGTGTGTGATAACGGGTCCGGAGTCACGACTTGCTAGACTGCTACGATGCGAGTGTGGCCCGTGAACGGGGTTACATGGCACGGCTGCATGCTCTGTGGTGCGAGAAACACCCGGAGCTATCGCACTTTTCGCAGCAACGTCTGCGAAACCATGCTGAATTACTCCGTAAAAGGGGCTATGTAAGCGGAACGCCAACTCTACCACAGCTAGAACAAGCCGGCAACAAAGAAAGAGAGGCGACACTAAGACCAACCGCGGCAGGCATCCAATCGATGAAGAGCGATGCTTTACGACCCGGAGAAACATCAACATGAAGGTTTCTCTCAAGCCTAAAGATCTGGCTGAAATGGATGACGAGCTTCGTGGACATTTTTCCGGTGAATCTGACCTCTGGACTGTCAATTATTGTGTGTATAATGCAGCGAGAGCTTTGGCCGATGCGAACCGTAAAACAAAACCAACGGCTAATCATAAGACCAAAAGGCGAATGCATCAACTTG
>NC_046660.1:120542802-120551140 GCF_010883055.1 Belonocnema kinseyi | reverse complement strand
AAAACGAAAACTACACGTTCCATAAAAATGTGATCAATAACAAATTTTTATTTCTTTTTAAGAAGAACAGCTTTTGCTTATTATTTTTTTTCGTACCGTTTGTGTTGATTTTCCACAATTTTATGATTTTATCTTTTACATTTTTTTTACGATTAAGACAAAAACTACCCGTTTAATCAAAAAATGATTAACAACAAATTTATAGATCTTTTTTTGGTGAATAAATTTGTCTTTTAAAGTCGAACTTAAATTTCAATCACCTTGATTGGGGCCTTTCGGGATGTGGAAACGCGCTGTGGATTTTTATGAAAATAGTCGCGGGCCGGAACGGGAAGATGAGCTTTTACTCGCGTAGCATAATGCGTTGTATCCTATTGGCCTATACTCTGTTCAACGAGAGAACGACGAATTTTCGTTCAGTTCGCGCAAACTGTCATAAAGGCGTGGCTTAGAGATTTTAAATCTTCGGAACCCTTGCTGTGAAGGGCCTGAGTTTTAAGTGTCTGATCTCTCTTTTTCCCAAACGTCATCATTCTCAGATTTATAGCCGTAGAAAAAACTTCTAATGCCTATTTAACATTTGTTAAACACACCCTTTACGGGGTTTACTCCACCTTTTTCTGAAAAAACTGCGCGCTGTCGATCATTCTCTCACTGAACATAAGTAGTATAGCTGGGTATCTGCTTCACGACGATGGGCCACGTTTACATATCGAATAAACACGATAGCGTGCTCGCGTCGACCAGCAGTGGGCCTCCGATGATTGAAGCCGCCCGAAGCGATTAGATTATTTCATGCGATCCAATTCAAAACGATGCGATGGCTTTGAAACATCTTTTTCTATCGTATTGGGTATACATGCACCGAAAAAAATATGTAACTATATCAGTTCAATAATGCCTTGAACTAATACGCTTCGCACAAATTAGAACTCAGTAGGTAAAAAGGTCGAACTGGATCTCTTTATTTAATTTGTAATTTTATCGGTTTGAGTATAGAACTGACGCTATAGCAATACCGAATTGAATCGATTAAGTAAGTATTGAAATGGAGCAGTTCTTCATGTAAAACTCGCATCATTCATAAGTTGAATATCAGCTATTCTAAAACATCGAAACAGATTCTGTTCCACTTTTGAATCGGGTACGTAACGAAATTTGAATCACAGTGCGTAAACTTCAACGAGGAATTCAATGGTGACCTTCATTTTGAACTTGAAGTTGACCTTCATGGCTTTTCGAAGGTCAACTTTATTTGTTTAAATGGAATCCCCATTTTTCACATCTGCAATCGATAGAGCGGAAAATTCTACGTTCAGGTACGTACCCAAGTCATAGGTCAATTGTAACGGTCAACGTCAGTTAGAGGTTATTTGAAATTAACAAAGTTTTCCAAGAGGTCAGTGTAATTCCTGAAGTAAACTTGAACGAGAAATTCATTGGTGAGCTCTGTATTGATCTTGGTTACAGCGTTTTCAATATTGTAAAATCATGAGGAAATTTTTCATTAAAAGTTCCAAGTGTTCTGGTGAGAGTTCTGTTCCTCCCCGAAGATTTATACAGTCCGATACCGTTTTTCGATACCCAAGTCAATACCTAAGGCGATACCATAAGTCATATACCGTTTTTCTATACTAATATTACGAATCGAAACTAAATTTACGTATTACGGGGACATACTTACTATCTTTCGCTAAAAGATTATTATGGCGCAAGCTAAACTTTCGGAACGAGAAAGGGTACCTGTATTAATAATGCGTGGTTGGGGAGAGCGAGTTCGATCTTATAATCAAGTTCGTTTGATTTTTAATCGCACTTTTCGTTATGGAGACGGGTTAAACCCTGTCTCAAAATCAACAATTGAAAGAACTGTAAGGCGCTTTATGAATCATGGATCTATCAAGGACCTTCAGAAAACTGGTCGGCCAAAATCTGCAGGATCTAAGGAGATGCAGATGGACATAGTCCAAGCATTTGTTGGAAACCCACACCTTAGTTTACGTCGAGCTAGTGATGAGCGTGACGTTGCTCCTGAGACAGTGCTAAATTTTTTTAAAAAGCATTAATTTCCATCCTTACAAAGTTCATCTGGTACAAGAGCCCAATAAAGACGATCCTGATCTTCGGGTTGAATTTTGTGAAATTATGATGGACAGAATTGATAGAGATCCTCTTTTCTTGTACAATACAGTATTTTCAGATGAATCTACTTTCACTTTAAAAGGTGAAGTTAACAGGCGAAATTGTAGATATGGGTCCGACACAAATCCTGATTGGACGTTGGAGAATCACACACAATATTCAGAAAAAAATTATTGTTTTGGCCGGTATCTTGAATGATACATTGATAGGCTCTTTCTTCATCGATGGTAATCTCAATGCCCGTGCATATGAAGAGCTTCTCAGAAACCAAATTGTACCAAGAATAAGGGAGATTACAGGCGATAATTTTCAAAATATCTGGTTCCAGCAGGACGGAGCAGTGACTCATTTCAGTAGGTAGGTTTGAGCATATTTGGATACTCAGCTCCCTCAAAGGTGGATTGAAAAAAGGGGTGAAATCGAGTGGCCTGCTAGATCTCCTGATCTGACGCCTCTCGACTATTTTCTTTAAAGTTATTTAAAGAGCAAAGTATAATCAACACAATCGCAAAGCTTAGAAGAATTGCAGAATCGGATTCTGCAACAGGCTACTTTGATTGATAGGGGGATGATTCGTAATGCTGTAACTCATTTTTACAATCGCATAGCTTTTTGACAAGAAGCTCAAGGTTTTCAGTTCGAACATCTTCACTGAAGCGTGAGAGGCAAGGGGACTCACCATAATCAAGCAACCCAAAGGGAACAGAATTTACTACGTCATCGTCGTTATTCCTGGGTAATACTAAACGTAAACGTAAACTGCTTTAAAAAAACCCTGAAAAAACCTTGAAGATCACCAAAAAGATCAATACAGAGCTCATCATCTAATTTTTCGTTGAAATTTACTTCAGGAATTGCACTGACCTCTTGGAAAACTTTGTTAATTTCAAATTACCTCTAACTGACCTTGAACGTTACAATTGACTAATGACTTGGTTACGTACCTGAAGGTAGAATTTTCCGCTCTATCCACTGTAGATGTGAAAAAAAGGGGATTTCCATTTAAAAAAACAAAGTTGACCTTCAAAAAGCCATGAAGGTCAACTTCAAGGTCAAAATGAAGGTCATCATTGAATTACTTGTTGAAATTTAATCCAGGAATGACCTTCACTTTTTTGAAAAATATTTTACCTGAGGAAATATCCAACCGTCTCGGGACTTTTAAGACACCCTGTAGATAAACTCGCTATGCTTCGCTTCACTCAAGTCTGCTGGTTCGAATGACGATGAACAGCGAGGATCCAACGAATCTCTAACGTTTAAATTTGAGAGAACGCGAGATTTGATATTTAAATCAGTATTCTTTAATTTTTCCCAACACATATTGTCCGGCGCCTCAACTCAGCGCAGTGCTCATGCGAAGCTCCTAAGTTACAGATTCGTTGGATCCTCGCTGTTCGTCGTCATTCGAACCAGCAGAGTCGAACGGAGCGAACGGAGCGAAGCATAGCGAGTATATCTATATCGATGAACTGTGATTCAAATTTCGTTACGCACCCGATACAAAAGTGGAACAGCACCTGTTTCGATGCTTTAAAATAGCTGACATTCAACTTATGAACGTTGCGAGTTCTACATGAAGAACTTCTCCATTTAAATACTTACTTAATTGATGTAATTCGGTATTGCTATAGCAATGTAGAAACTAACTACAAATAATTTATCATGGGGGTAGGGTAACCAAAAATTTATTAATAATTTAATAAACAATTTTATTAACAAAAGTCACTTTTTCTTGGTTTGCAATGATTAGCAAATTTTTACCCATAGCTTTTGTATAAAGTATCTCAGATAATGATGTGTGCTGACAATAAGTTAAGAATAGCTAACGATTGCCAATTATTTAAAAAATTGTGATAAACAAATGCACATTTTGACCATTTTTTATGAAAAGGCTTGATTTTTGGCAGAATCAACTTCAAATGTTTTTCCTAAGAGTCCTTGCTATGATATGTTTTATAGTGACCAGAAAATGTTGAATTTGAACATCTTTTATAAACGAAGGCACATTTTGACCATTTATTGATGAAATGGCTTGAGTTTGTTACGGAATCAACTTAAAATGTTTTTCCTAAGACTCCTTGTTATCATATTTGTCATAGCGATCAAAAAATGGTAATTATTTAAACAATTTCTATAAATAAATGCGCATTTTGACGCTATAAAAAGTATGACAGCAAGTATTCTTTTTCAAGATATTTCGCATTGATTCCGAAAAAATTAAACCTATTCATGAAAAAATGGTCAAAATGTGTATTTGTTCATGAAAATCGTTTAAATAATTATGATTTTCTGTCACTATTAGAAATATAATAGCATAGATTCTTTTCCAAGATGTTTCGAATTAATTGCACAAAAAAGCAAGCCTATTGATGAAAAAAATGGTCAAAATGCGCATTTGTTCACAGAAATTGTTGAAATAATTGGCAATCATCAGCTGTTTTTAACTAATTTTAAGCGCATATTATTATCTGACATACTTTATACGAAAGGTATGGGTCAAAATTAGCTAATTATGGCAAATCATTTTTACATTGATTTATGCCCCTTTATAATGAATTTCAAAGTCTTAGAACAAATGGTATCATGGAAAGGTTTAGCAACATAAAGTTGTAAGTTTGTTATACCTGAAAGCCTTACGGTCAATTCTGAAAAAGAAAAATCAAAATCCGTTAAGAGTTGCACTGTCAGTCGATTTTTTCCAAAAATCTGCTTTTTCTCCCACTGTGCAGCGTTGCGTCAAACATCGGATTGGTTACCTCAGGTACACTTTTTTAAAATGAATATTTTTTTCTTTGTTTTTGTTTACAAAAAAAAATAATTTTCTAGTGCGCAAAGATATTAAAAATGATTTAAAATTCATATTATCGATGAGATAAGGTATTACTCGCTTTAAATTTAAAATTGAATATTTAGTTTCGAGGTGTGCAATACAAATAATTATTTTACCTTTCACTTTATAAGTCTATTTTGTGATCAAACAATTATTTTAAATAATTTTACAATTATTATTTGTTGCAAACAATTTCTTGCACATGTAATCATTTTAAATAGGCTCGCCAACGGGGACAATTGATGACAAGTGTTTTGCAAGGTGTTTCGCTTATGCATGCATTGTTTGCAAAATACACTGAAAAAAATATTTAGTTGAACAAACGATTTAGTTAGTAGGATATTTTACTGCTATTCTATTAGTTAATACTGCTATTTTAATAATTCATACAACAATTATATTAGTAGCCGTGACTATTCAGTTAGTACCAGCAACTAAGTAAATGGTTGTTCCAGCTAACAAAATGGCAATACTATATCTTAAAAACTGAATTTTTGGCCCAACTAACTTTTTTTCACTGTAGTGATGTACTTTTGGATGCTGCTAATTTCGAATGATTTGAGCAAGCAAGAGTGAGTGTATCTGGACCTACCATTAAAGATAAAGTTTTTCATTTAAAGAGAAAAGGTTTTTCGTCTTTGGACTTTTTAATTTGGTGCGCTGTTCAGCTTAAAATTTTCGTTGGTACTACGACTAGTCATACATAGAGCTTTTTAATTTAAAAGGAAAACGGTCTACAAACATTCTAAAAACCAACTTTTCGGGTTCAGAGAGTCTCAAAACGTTGACATTTCGCAAAAAAAGGGAGGGGGTACTCAAATTTTACACACATCTAATACCACCTCTGATGTGAATGTAAAAAAGTATGGATTTCTCTAGGATAAACAGAAGAAATACCGAAAACAATTAATAATTAAATGTTTGAATAATTCAGGATCATAACAAATAAAATTATGTTTTCAACCAGCACTAGATACAATATTTATAACAGAAAATTGAAAATTCCCAAGTTTCGTGAAAAAACATTACTTTATCAAATTTGATTTTTTTAAACAGATAAGGGTTTATTAAATAATGAAGTTGAGGGATAGGAAATGCAAAAAGTATATCAAATAAAGTTAAAATGGAAATACATAATTCTATATTTGTACCGACTATACTATGCGGTAGCGAGGCATGGACCTGTCAAGAAAAAGATAAGAGTAAGGTTCATGCAATTAACATGAGATTCTTACGCATGATATGCGCGAAATTTCTAATGGACGAAGTGAGTAACGACATCATTCTCAAGAGCTGTGGTGCAGAAGAGACGTAAGTAGACACATGGGAAAGAAATTGGTTAAGATGGAGGTCAGTTACGCCAGCCTCCCCCCCACTCTTAATTTTTAAATTTCTATAGCCCACTGAATTGGCCCCAAATGCGCTCAAATGCGCTACCACTACAAAATTTTGCGCCAGCTAATTAACAAAGATATATTTTGGAGAGGGGGGCAGTGTAACGCAGGTGTTGAATCCTCAACAGTGATTTGCAATATAAAGTTGAATACATGGATTCTTTCAACTTCAAATGCACTCATATGCGCCAGTTTCGAAACTAACAAAAACAATAATCAAACCCCCAATCAACAATTGCCACCTTTAAAATTAACAAAAACCCATAATCAATCCTCTCATTGCCAATTGTTAAAAGTCACTATGCAATGATTTCTCTAAATAAATAAAATTGCAGAATACAAATTTATTACTGTCCCTTCTCATAGAATTTAAAATGCACTCATATGCGCCACTTTCGAAATTGACAAAGAACCATAAACATGCCCCTCATTACCACTTGCTGCGATTCACTATCCGATATCTCCAAATAAATTAAATTGCAGTATGAAAATATAAAATTGTCTCTTCGGATATTATTTCAAATGCGCTCATATGCGCCACTTTCAAAATTGACAAAAACCCATAATCAACCCCCTCATTACCACTTGTTACGACCCACTATTCAGTGATGTCTCCAAATAACTGAAATTGCAGTATAAAAATTCATAATGATCTCTTCGGATAGGATTTCAAATGCGTTCATATGCGCCACTTTCGAAATTGGCAAAAAACCATAATCAACCCCATTATTACCACTAGCTACGATCCACTATTCAATGATGTTTGAAAATCCTCTATACCTTAAATTGAGGGGTCATTCACGAAATACGTGACACATTTTTCAGAAACTTCTACCCCCCCCCCCATGCATGATACTTTCTCTATTGGTCTTAACATGGAGGATGATACTTCGGCAGACACATACCCTCTCCTAAATGTATCACGTATTTTGTGAATGACCCCTAAATTCAAGGTGTAGAGGATTTTCATTTGAGGAGTGTTCAGAATGTATTAAACATGTTGGACACTAGCAGATTCCCAACTCCTGTAATAACCACGCTAGATTCACTCGCGCAGCAACTTCATGTTTGATGGGAACCTTCATGTTTGATGGGGAATACTGAGGTTGATTAAAGTTTTTTCTTTAATTTTGAAAGTGGCACATATAAGCGCATTTGAATTCCTATCTGAAGAGATCATTATGAACTTTTATACTGCAATTTAAGTTATTTGGAGATATGAATGAATAGAGGATAGTAGCAAGTGGTAATGAGGGGGTTGATTATGAGCTTTTGTACATTTTAAAAGTATTTGAAATCTTAGACAAAGAGATTATTATAAACTTTATACTGCCATTTAAGTTATTTAGAGATAGCATCGAAAAGTGGATCGAAACAAGTGGTAGTGAGAGGGTTGATTATAGTTTTTTGTCAATTTTAAAAGTGGTGCATATAAGCGCATTTGAAATACTATCAGAAGGGGCAATTTTATATTTTTATACTGCAATTTAATTTTTTTGGAGATATCGGATAGTAAAGCGTAACAAGTGCTAATGAGGGGGATGATTATGCTTTTTGTCAATTTCGAAAGTGGCGCCTATGAGCGCATTTGAAATCCTATCGAAAGAGATCATTATGAATTTTTATACTGCAAATTAACTTATTTGGAGACATCAATGAATAGGGGAGCGTAGCAAGTGGTAATGAGGGGGTTGATTATAGTTTTTTGTCAATTTCGAAAGTGGCGCATATGAGCGCATTTTAAATTCTACACGAAGAGACAATAATAAATTTGTATACTGCAATTTAATATATTTGGAGATATCATCGGATAGTGACTCGTAAAAATTGGTAATTAGAGGGTTGATTATGGTTTTTTATCAATTTAGAACGTGGCGCATATGAGCGCATCTGAAATCCTAGACAAAGAGATCATTATAAATTTTTATTTTGCAAGTAAAGTTATTTGGAGATATCATCGGGTGTTGGA
>NC_046660.1:120538158-120542702 GCF_010883055.1 Belonocnema kinseyi | reverse complement strand
ATGAGGGAGTTGATTATGGTTTTTTGTCAATTTTGAACGTGGCGCATATGAGCGCATCTGAAATCCTAGACAAAGAGATCATTATAAATTTTTATTTTGCAATTAAAGTTATTTGGAGATATCATCGGGTGGTGGATCGATAACAATTATAAATGAGGAGGTTGATTATGGGTTTTTGTCCATTTTAAAAGTGACGCATATAAGCACATTTGAAATCTTAGACGAAGAGATTATTATAAAATTTTATACTGACATATAAGTTATTTGGAGATATCATCGCAAAGTGGATCGTAACGAGTGCTAGTGAGGTTGTTGATTATAGTTTTTTGTCAATGTTAAAAGCGGGGCATATGCGAGCATTCGAAATCCTGTCAGAAGAGACAATTTTGTATTTTTATACAGCAATTTAATTTATTTGGAGATATCGGATAGTGAAGCGTAACAAGTGCTAATGAGGGGGATAATTATGGTTTTTTGTCAATTTCGAAAGTGGCGCATATGAGCGCATTTGAAATCCTATCGAAAGAGATCATTATGAATTTTTATACTGCAAATTAACTTATTTGGAGACATCAATGAATAGGGGAGCGTAGCAAGTCGTAATGAGGGGGTTGATTATAGTTTTTTGTCAATTTCGAAAGTGGCGCATATGAGCGCATTTTTAATTCTATACGAAAAGACAATAATAAATTTGTATACTGCAATATCATCGGGTGGTGGATCGTAACAAGTGGTTGCGTGGGGGTTGGTTATGGTTTTTTTGTTAATTTCGAAGGTGGCGCATATGAACGCATATGAAATCCTATACGAAGAGGTCATTAGACATTATTATTTTGCGGTTAAAGTTACTTGGTGATATCATCGGTTGATGGATCGATAACAATTGAAAGTGAGAGGGTTATTATTTTTTTTGTCAATTTTAAAAGTGGCGCAATAAGCGCATTTGAATCCCCATAGAAAACTTCCTTCATCAATGCGTATTGCAAACTTTTAATTTGGTTGGTCATCACTTCGTAACATTTTGTTACCTCTATATCTTAGGCAATTTTAAAGATTTTCCAAAAAATTTGATGGCGCATATGAGCGCATTTGAAACAATATAGGATTCTCCCTTTATCAACGCGTGATCTACGCGGTAGGGCTTGACCTTTCCTCTTATGACTTTGACGGTAATTTTGGCGGTAGTATTGCTACTGACAGGGTTTAAAATGCCAAATAGGCTGATAACGAAGAGGACAGGAACTACGTGGAAGACCAAAATCCATAAATGCAAAATGGTCAGGGAGATCTCACTAATCAAACTACTGGCCAGCAAGTACATCTGCGACAAACGGTAAGTAGTGGAACATCAACTGTGCCTGCTGAGGATGCTTTGGCTAGCGTTAGCTATTTGCAGCCGCCCACCAGTTGACAGAAATACCGTGGGAGAGCATCAATTGGGATACCACAATGAAAGAGGAATTGGTGCGTCTCTATTACGAAAGTGCGAAGGTTGAAACGAAAATGGAAAAAGGATACAATTTAAGACCGACATTTGCTGCAAAGTTTCCTAATATACAAAAAGTGTCACTGAGAGATCTTATTGATATGGCGAAGAACATCAGGACTAATCTACGCGTTACATAAGACCGAGCAATGTAGATTAAAGAACAGGTTGATTTGGCGTGGAAAAACGACGGCAGTGAACATCAGAAGAAGCCGCGTCAAACGGTCAAGCACGACCAATTGACGTTCTTTCTCAACCTATTGATGAACCAACACCACTTACTTAAATACCCAGAGCTAGCCACAAAAATAAATGAGCAGAATCTGGCAGATCAAAAACGCTCAATATCTGCAAACAGACTGTTTTCGGCTGTTGCAATAGCTTCTATCAAAATGGAAGTGGAACAGCAGCTTCCTTTTGATGAACTCGCCTTAGAAGATGTGGACAACGAAGATTTGATTGATGCTGAAGGCATAGGTGCTATGGATGATGAACATCATGTACCGGATCTATTAGAACCACATCCGGATATTACTAACGATGATGTGGATAGGGAAATCCCAGAAAAACTACTGTACCTTGAAAGGAATTTTGGTCATGCTTTACTAGATTTCAGATATGTAGAACCAACACTAAGTCATGCTCTGCCCAAAATGAACATCACAAATGATCTGCGTGCACTAATGGAAAATCTCGACAGCAAGGTTTTACCTAGGTATTTGAACGTAGCACAAACTGCGTTAGAGGTGCAAACACTTGTATATTTTGCAGCTGTGGCAACCGTTAGAACGTTGGGCCGGAAAACTAGGCCTACAAATGCAGTTTTTGTCCCAGCAAGGGATCGAAATCCACCATGGAAGATCAGTTTGGATATGAGTGTCAGAAAACTAAGGTGCAAATTGGGTCGATTAATTCAATATCAAAAAGGAAATAGAACCAGAAAGCTGATAAACCATGCTACTAAAATGATACACCCTGAGTATATCGAGACATGAAGAGAGCTGGGGACATGAGCTTTTGTAAGGGCATCGTTGCACTCTATTTTCTTCAAAATACAATAAAAATTTGACTTATATGGTATTTCTGCATTTATAAAAAAATGCTCTATGTGTATAGTGTTTTGAAATTGCAATAAACATTTCTTAAATTAACAATAAGTTTAGTCAAAGTTACCCTACTTTTGAAGACTAATTTCACGGCTCCTAATGATTATTTCACAAATTTACAACATTTATAATATCTATTGACTTTTCATCTACAAGTGTCTGTACCTATCTAAACAATTTTTCTTAAATAAATATGAAAAAACAGAGTTTAACGAAGTGTCTGCATGGAGTAAATTTAAGGCTAGTAACTACCGATCCTCGCGGCCAAATATTACGGAGATCTTTAGGCACGCCTAGGATGTTGTACTCACTGCACTGCATGCCCCTTACCTCACCCCGGACAGCAGCGTGGTCCTAAGCCCCGAAGGTCACAATGCCTACGCTGTGTTTCACATCTGGCACCAATCTCAAGAAAACCTTCTTAGGTTCATTTCTGAATTTTCTCTTGATTCTCTAATGAAATGAACAAAATTTAAAGTTCCAACAAAATTTGCTAAAAATACTTCTCTGACGTTCAATGGATTTGTACGTTCCTTAAACTTCTGAGCCGAATGATATAAACTTTTAGGAGTCACTTTTTTCATAAAAATGAAATACAATAATTCGTTAAAAGTAGGGTAACTGACAGGTTATTGTTTGTATCATACTATTTTTTTATGAAGAAAGTGAATCCTAAATGTATGTATCAGTCGATCCAGAATTTCACGAAAAGTGCAAATCCGTTGAACGTCAGAGAAGTATTTTTACCAAATGTTTGCAACTTCCGTCAAGATTGGTAGTTACTTGCCTTCAATTTACTCCGTGCAGATACTTCCTTGACCTCTGTTTTTTCGTATTTATTGAAGAAAATTTGTTTAGATAGGTACATATACTTGTAGATGAAAAGTCAATAGATGTTATTAATGTTGTAAATTTGTGAAATAATCATTACGAGCCGAGACATAATTCTTCAAAAGTAGGGTAACTGACAGGTTATTGCTTGTATAATACCATTTTTTTATGAAAATAGTGAATCCTAAAAGTATATATCAATCGATTCAGAATTTCACGAAAGGTGCAAATCCGTTGAACGTCAGAGAAGTATTTTTACCAAATTTTTGCAACTTCCGTCAAGATTGGTAGTTACTTGCCTTCAATGTACTCCGTGCAGATACTTGCTTAACCTCTGTTTTTTCATATTTATTGAAGAAAATTTGTTTGGGTAGGTAGATATACTTATAGAGGAAAAGTCAATAGATGTTATTAATGTTGTAAATTTTTTTAATAATCATTACGAGCAATCTTACTCTCTAATTGCGAAATAATAAGGACAGGCGCGGAAGTTATTTTCGAAATTGTGCCAATGAAATATTTCGATTAGATGAAAATTCAATTGGAACATTTTCAAAATTTCAAACTCTGACGTTTAACGAATTTGCACTTTTCTTGAAATTCTGAATCGAATAATATATACATTTAGGAGTCACTTTTTTCATAGAAAACGGTATTATAGTAACAACAACAAAAGTAATGATTATTTTACAAAATTACAAAACAATAGGCATGTAACAATAGGTATGTAAAACCATTGATGATAATTATAACTTATGTGGAATGCCTGGATTGGTAAACGAGTTAGGAAAATAAAGCTTTAACGATCAACTAACATTGAAAATATTGACCGATTTTTTTAAATCTTTTTTTTGATTTACTCATAATAATATAACGAGGATAATGCAGTACATTAAAATTTAATTAATGAATATTGTACAACATTCTGATTTTTATCCGCTGTGTCTAATCTCAAATAATGGGAGGGTCTCGCGAGGCCAAAAACCGTCCGCTCGACAAACTACCATCCGCTGCAAGTGTACTAGGCAGTCTGATAAGTACCTGAAAATTCTAAGAGATGGCATTAGTATTCACTAATATGAACCATTTTCGTCGAGCTTGGTCCTTCAAATGACGCCTGT
>NC_046660.1:120520662-120538058 GCF_010883055.1 Belonocnema kinseyi | reverse complement strand
CATAACCGGAGCATACTATTCACCATTTTTGGACCGATTGAAAATCGAAATCGCCGAAAAACGACCGCATTTGAAGAAGAAAAAACCGCTTTATCATCACGAAAATGCGCCTGTTCATTCACGCTTAGTTGCACAATCAAAATTGCATGAAATCGGGTTCGAATTGGTTCCTCAGCCACGGTATTCACCAGACCTGGCCCGCAGCGACTATTACTTGTTCCCTAACCTGAAGAGATGGCTCACCGGTAAGCGTTTTTACTCAAATGAGGAGCTCATAGCTGAAACTGAGGCGTATTTTGGAGACCTTCCGATCGAGTACATTTCGGACGGTATCAAAAAGTTAGAAAATCATTGGACTCGCTGTATCGACCTAAAAGGAGAGTATGTTGAAAAATAAAACCGATTTTGGCCAAAAATCATCTCCGTGCCTTTTTTCTGAAAATATTCCAACTGTGATTGGCTGTCTAGATTTTTTTTTTCACTCAGAAGCTCCACCTTTTGTGGCGTTCTTATTATATTTCTGTCTCTCTCGCACACTCAACTCAGAATTCCCACGGGTGTCCCCAGCCCTCTTAACACCAGTAATATTGGATAAAATTTTAGACTCAACGACGGAGACTTGATTTTCTAACTGTCAGACTGCGTCGGTACAAGAAAAGTAGTGCACGAAGGCAACAAAATCAAAACTTTCAGATAGATGAAAGAAGGTTCTATCGTGAACTGAGAGTAAAGCCAAATAACCAGCAAGGCACCGAAGTCCCTCAATTGAAAGATATGACGATCTACTGGTCGGGTGTTGGGGCAAAAATAAACAGATGCAATTTAGACACTGCGTAGTTCAAACTGAAGGAAATAAGGGCAAGCAATAGCCCTGAAATGCAACTGACAAACATCACAGCTTTAGATGTTTCAGCAGTCTCGAAAAGGGCAAGTAATTGGAAAGCTCCAGGTCCGAACATGGTGCACAACTTCTGGTACAAGTACCTGACGAGCGTGCATCTTGCGTTGGCCAGGTGTTTTCAAAAAATCATTGAACACTCTGATCTGATGTTAGGCTTTAAGTTCCAGGGTACTACGTACATGTTACCAAAAACAAAACAGACGCTAAAAATGCATCTGACTTTCGACCGATAGCCTGTCTTTCAACAATTTATAAATACCTTACAGCTATCATTGCAGATAAGGTATATTCTCATTGCGACGAGGATATCATTCTTACAGAAGAACAAAAAAGATATTATAAAAGTTTGCGAAGCTGTAAAGATCTAGTCACTATAGAAGCTGTTGCATTGACTCAAGCTTGTGAGCATCAAAGGAACTTACACATGGCATACATTGACTACAAGCAAGCATTTCCTTCCGTGCCGCCTGACTACTTGCTTGAAGTCTTAAAACTTTACAATATCTGTCTACGCATTATTGACTTTCTGAGTTATGCGATGAGGCTCTTGGGTACAAGAATCAAGTATTTTGATCATGCACAGCTAAGGATAACTAGATCAATACGCTATATGACCTGAAGCTGTACGCTAGTTCGGCCCAGAAACTGCAGCAAGTGATTGATGTCACAAAGAAGTTTTCCAATGATATCCACATGGAGTTCGGACTAGATAAATGTAGAGCAGTACATTTAGTCAGAGGGGAATTAGAGACGGCAAAGTTAGAGAACGTGTTTGAAAATGACATCGAGGCAATGGCTGCAGGCGAATCATATAAATATCTGGGTATTCTTGAATCTAAGTGTATTCAACATACGATAGTTAATACAAGCCTAACGAATGCCTTCGCTAAGACACTCAGATTAATTATGAAGAGTTTTCTCAACTCGGCAAACAAAATTAGGGCAATTGACACATATGCCATCCCTATCCTCACGTACTCCTTCGGGCTCATAAAATGGTCTAACACCGACTTGAAAAGTTAAACAGAATTGTTCGCGTAGAAGTGACGAAGCACTAGCTGCACCACAGAAATTCAGCGATCAAACGGGTAGTTCTACGACCACATTTATGGGGTAGGGGCGTTTCAGATGTCAAAAAACTGTGTGAGTCACAAGTTATACAGTTGCGAGACTATTTTAACAGCAAACGAAATGTTGCGCTTCACAGTACCATCTGTCAAGCACATCTAGACTACACGCCCTTGAATTTGTCCTCAAATGGAGCCTTGAATATCAGAACAGAAACCATGGATGAATTAAAAATACAATGGAGGCAGAAAGCCATCCATGGCGAGCACCCCAAAATTTTAAGTCAAAATGAAGTGGATAGTGAGTCAATTAATATTTGGCTAAGAAAGGGTATTCTGTATCCAGAGATGGAAGGATTCGTCATTGCGATACAGGACCAGGTTGTGAGCACCAGGTTGTCGCGTAATGGCTCAGAGAGAATATACACACGGACATAATGATATAGCGGGCATTATAGATCAACAACTTGCCCTAAACCTAGGCCTATTAAAAGAATGGATGCCCTTCTATAGATACATTCGAATTCCCGTTTTATAAAGCGAAGATTACATCTTATATTGGGATGTTACTATCCAAACGGATCATTACATCCAGGCCAATCGACCTGACATCGTGATGCGAGAAAGAAAAGGTGGAGGAATCTACATCATCGACATTGCTTCTCCACTTAACCGAAATTTGCCTTCAACCTATGTAACCAAGATCCACAAGTATACGAGTTAAGGCATGAAGTGGAGACCATAAGGAGGAATTTGAATCATGCATCTATTCATCCCATTGTGATTTCGGCTACAGCCAATGTGCACGCAAGATGCACCGAACATCTTGAACATTTAGGAGTCAGTAGGGTATTGGCAGCAGCTCAAAAGGCAGTTTTATTAAACACCTGTCGCATTGTAAGAATCTTTCTTGACCATCAAGAAGCGAGTGACTAAAAACCCGTGGAGTGGCAGATGGTAGCTCTAAGAAAGCATCCCCAGTTGACTGTTGTCACCTCCAACGCTCGTGGCCGCTTGTAATTGTATACCTAAAACATCATCGCAGGAGGTTTTAATCATTTAATTAAATTATTTAAAGTAACTTATAACATTCTAATCTCATCAGGCACTTGACTTCGTCCGTGGCTATAATGTATAACCGGGTTTACACGAGTAAAAGTATAATATAAACATGAAAATAATAATATCAAAAAGCAGGGGCGGCGGCTACCAAAAAATGCTGGAGGTGCAAGGCACGAGATTAAGAGTACCAACTGATCGAACAATATAATGAATTTTCACATATCAATTCTGCTCTGAAATTATTGGAGCACAAGGCCCCCAAAAAATGAGGGGGCAATCCCCCCCCCCTCGAATGATTACCGCCTATGTTGATAGGCAACCTTGATTCTTATTCTGTTAGGAAAAATTTAATAACTTCTCTGTTGAAAATCTAAAAAACGGAGATAGTGAGAGAACCCAATTTTTTAAATAAAAATGGAATTTGCTTAAACAAATAGGCGTTTGTTAAATAATAAAAATTCAGGTATCATTTTCTTAGAAAACAGCTGACTTTTTGAGAAAAAGTAATTACATGTTTAAACAAACAGAACTTGTTTGGAAGTTATTCCAAAAACACTGACAAGTGATTTTTCACATTTCTTACAATCTCATGAAAGATGGTATTAGATTTTTGTGAATTTTAAGCCCCTCTCCCTCCGTTTTTGTCAAATATCCACGTTTTAAGATTCGCTCAACCCGAAAAGCAAGTTTTTACGAACTGTCTGTCCGCTTGCCTATTGGATTGCCTTTGGATTGACTTTATCGATAAAAAGAAAATTCTCAGATATATAGAATTTTTAAAATCCCAAAAATTAAACAAAAATTAAACTTTCAAGCTAAACAACGCACAATACGAAAAAAAGAAAAGAAAAGCGTAGTTTTTTGAAAGCTCTACAAGATTTTTTAACTACTTTTTGAATTTTCTTGAAAAATCGTAAATTCAAATTTTGATCGCACAAAGATTAAGGAAACATAAAAAATTCCATTTTTCGCTCGAACTAAGCAAGATACAAAAAAGATGGGCAAACAAAAATTGTGCATTATAAAAATATCTACAAAGTTGTTATAAACCACTTTTTGATTATAAAGAAAATGAAGAGAGAAAAGTTGGTCTTTCAGAAGAGAGCTACCGATTTGTCATGAATTATTTTTTGATAGGAAAACTCGATTTTCTTTTAATCGTGAAAAATAACAAAATAATAAGTGAAAAGACGACACTTTTTCAACCAAAAAAGTTCTACAAGTTTTGTTATAAACTCTTGCCAGAAATATATGTTAAAAATAACAAAACAACTTTTTGGGAAAAGGACACAACCTATAATAACATTTTATTTAGCACAATTTTTTGCCTAAATTATGTCTATAAATTTGTTGAAACCACATTACGCTAGGATGTATCCTACTAGGCAGTCTGATAAGTCCCTGAAAAATCAAACACGGAGACGTTTTTTTGGCCAAAGTCGGTTTTATTTTTCAACATACTCTCCTTTTAGGTCGATACAGCGAGTCCAACGATTTTCTAACTTTTTGATACCGTCCAAAGAGTACTCGATCGGAAGGTCTCCAAAATACGCCTCAGTTTCAGCTATGAGCTCCTCATTTGAGTAAAAACGCTTACCGATGAGCCATCTTTTCAGGTTAGGGAACAAGGAATAGTCGCTGGGAGTCAGGTCTGGTGAATACGGTGGCTGAGGAAATAATTCGAAGCCGCTTTCATGCAATTTTGCTTGTGCAACTAAGCATGAATGAACAGGCGCATTGTCTTGATGATAAATCGGTTTTTTCTTCTTCAAATGCGGTCGTTTTTCGGCGATTTCGATTTTCGATCGGTCCAATAATGATGAATAGTATGCTCCGGTTATGATTTTACCTTTTTCAAGATAGTCCACGAATATTATGCCATGTGCATCCCAAAATACGGAGGCCATAACCTTTCCGACCCATTGTCGCGTTTTTGGATGCTTCGGAGCACTTTGGCCCGGTGGAACCCACTGTTTTGCCTGTTACGTTGACTCAGGAGTGTAGTAGTGGATCCAGGTTTCATCCATGGTTATAAATCGGCGCAAAAACTCGGTCGGCTTACGCGAAAATAATGCCAAATTCTGCTGGGAAGTTGTCACACTAATTCGTTTTTGATCCACAGTGAGCAAACGCGGCACCCATCGCGCGCAGAACCTCTTCATGCCCAAAACTGAATGCACGATATTGCGCACACGTTCCAATGATATGCCTACATCATTAGCTACGTCTCTCAATTTCACTTTGGGATCATTCAACATCATATCATGGATTTTTTCGACATTTTCTGGTGTAGAGACCTCTTTTGGGCGCCCAGATCGTTCAGCATCAACTGTGCTCGTACGGCCACAACGAAACTCGGTAAACCACTTATGAGTCATTCCAATCGACGGTGCAGAGTCCGGGTAACACTTATCAAGCTTGGTCTTGGTCTCGGATATCGTTTTCTTGCGAAGATAGTAGTGTTTGATCAAAACTCGAAACTCAGATTTTTCCATATTAAAAAATACTCGGAGATTAGTCGCTTCTCAGTGCTGTAACTTGTAAATGCGTAAACATAAATGGCTGAAGTTTTGACAGGCGTCATTTGAAGGATCAAGGTCGACGAAAATGGTTCACATTAGTGAATACTAATGCCATCTCTTAGAATTTTCAGGTACCTATTAGACTGCCTAGTATTTTATTTATAAAACAAGACACTGAAAATACGAATGTTTGAATACCAATGCATATTATGAATTTTAATAATATAAATTTATTGAAATGATAAATTTTGCATACAGCTAAAAATATTTATGCAAAATATGAAGCTAATATTAAAGTAATAATGAAAAAGAAAATTGTACATTATTTTCCAATATCCGAATGAGCAGTACTAGACCGAGGTATATTAATAAATATAATATACATTTAACATAATAGTGCTAAACATAAAATAGAAAAGTTTATATTGACAAAATCAGGTGCGAAGAACAAGATACGTGCTAAGAATCTGTTAGTTAAAGCCGAAGGAGTCTTAACAAAAGAGAATTCACAATTACCAAATTGCAGTTTTCGAAGCTTTGATCTTTAATTTTAAAAGGACTTTGCACAAATATGAGAGACATGCAAAACCCGAGCGCATAGAATGAGTTAAATACATAATCGAGTGCGAAGCGCGAAAGGCAACAGTCGCGCGCCCCAGGCGCGCATAAAATTGCGAACTTTGGAAGATTTCGAGTATTCAGCCGCAGCTTTAAAAAAAAATTGCAAATTGGGATATTTCTGCAGTCTAATACAAAAGCAAACTTTTCAATGCATTTTTGAACCACCCCAATATGTAGTGTTAGATACGACCGTTCATGGCATTATGCATTCTCATATTGCAATCTGAACTTTAAACTTTGTATACCTTGATGAAGGCCCAAAGGAGTTGCCTAGGCTTCGGTTTATTACCTATGATAATAAACGTTCGGATAAAGGTTAAGTTTAGGAATTTGTGTAAACATTAGGAAATTTAAATTAAGTCATAAAGTTCCATTTTTATCAGATTTTTCAGAATTTATGCAATTTTTTCAAGATTTTTTGATGATATATTAAAAACTGTATGGCATTTACTATATGGTGATCAGTTTTTCATTTAATCACTCTGAAAATATCACGTTGATCCCGAGCCTTTTTCTACTAAAATAACATTTTCCAATTAGTTTAAAATATTCATATTTTAAGTTTTGGTTAATCGAGGTATCGATTAAATTGAAGTTGGTATTTTTGATTCGACTGTGAGAAATTTACACTATTAGAAACCTCTATAGCGATTTTACAATAAATGTAATGGACTTTACACAAATACGCGAAGTACATTTTGTACACAACATTAAGTTGACTTTTTTTGCTTTATATGTAGTCTCTACAACTTATTTGAAATCAAAAGGTCACAAAAAGAACTGGGGTTTTAATTAGAACCGATTTTTGGTTCCAAAAGGGAGCTGCAAGAAAAAGGAACCCCTCTTGGTAAAAAGGAACCAAAAATGAGGAAATGTTGTAAAGGAATCATGGGCCCCACAAACGGGTGGCTGGCCTGGTTGCAGTCAGGGGGACCGGGACCGCGTGGGGCCCGTGTCTGACCAGATATTTTTTTATACGATATGAATCTTTAATCGAATTATCAGTTTAAGATAAAAAAAAAATTGGGACAAATATTTTACAGCACTTTTGAAATTGTCTTTGCGTAAACATCTAAAATTTACGCTTATTAGAATTAAAAAAAGTATGGGAAGAAAGGGCCCGCAAAATTTGGTAGCCAGGGGGCCCTTGTCGGGATGTTCGGGCCATAAAAGGAAACCTAAGTATGGATACTAATATACACCCATCTCTCGGTTAAGTAACAGTGTCGGGGACAGCCTGAAAATAGCCTTTTGATACTAAATATCACTAAATATCATACTACCACTAGTTCCGAAAATATTAAAATATCCGAAAATATTGCCGGAGCCATAAAGACAATTCCCCTCCATGGCATGTGGGGGGGATTGAACGTGATCTCTTTTCAAGTCGGCGAAACAAACGCATATAAAGGCACTAAAAAGGAAATCTGACACTTACTCATTCTTACATTTTATAATAATTACATTTTCAAATATTTTGAATGATGTTTGGATCGCGAAAACAAACGAGGAAAACAAAACTGTCGGAGCGATCACTTCACGTATCGCCAGCTATTCTGCTGCGAGGTCCAACATTACATACACTGTAAAAAAAGATTTGTGTAAAATTACAAAGTCTCGGAAAATTATATATCGTATCATTGTGAATATCACACACTTTACTGTGTGATTTTACAAAAGTATGTGAGATTACATCTTCTAGCGATGTAAATAAAAGGACCCCCGAACAGCAGTATAATATTACACACTCGATGAAAATAAAATGACACATTCCCTCGTACGAACTTTACATTCAGAAGGGAAAATTCAGTCGCAGCGTGTAAAAATACCATGAGTCGGTAAAATCACTTTCCTGTGATTGAAAATTACATTGAGATATTTAATTTTACCATAGATCTTTAATTTTACCCTGGCGGAAACTCTAAAATTTTTTATTTATAATTAATTTAAAATTTAGAATAATTAATCATATAATCTGTGAATACGAAAGCGTCTCTCGTGTTCGTTGTTTATCGATGCCTTCATCCTTCAATTTTGGAACATTTTGATTCTTAATGTGAGGAAACTGACAGCTATGTTAAACTTTTTTGACAGCTTTCACACAAAAATAGACCGAATTCGAGCTATTCCTATTTAGCCTTTTAAATTTTCTGCTATTGGAACGGAAAAAAGGCGGTTATCAAAAACGTATATTTCATATTTGTGTTACGGAATATTTAAACATCAAAAAAATACCCATAGCTTCTTATGTGTTTTAGGTAAATGGTAACGTGTCCGGCTTGTGTTACTTCAATCTTCACATTCTACGAAGTTTGAGCTTCGAGTGTTCGAAACCTGTCGCCCTGATAAATTTTATTTTATTTTATTCTTTCACATAATGAATTTTACATTTTCGAGCGTAAAATTATCGGCCGAATTGGAATATCACAACAGATTCGTAAAGTTGCTCCGATACACGAGGGTCCTTTTATTTACATCCATCAGAGATGTAAAATTCAATAGATTTTTTTTACAGGGTATACCATAGACAGGTCGCACGGCGCTTGAAAAGAGAACACGCTCATTTTGTGTGGCTACTACAAAAATAGACCTTTTGTATGGAACTCATTCTCTGTTTCGACTCACTCAAAATATTTCGCAAGTTAATGTAGCACATTTTACATTTACAACAGATTACATAATAATACAATGAAAAAAACTAATAAAGAATCTAAAATTATATAGAAATGAGTGATTCTTGTTAGGAAGATAGTGCACTTGCGACGTTACAGTACAATACAAATTATATTACATAATATTCATAGTATTTATTGATTTCAAATAGGTAGGTGCATTTCTGTACTAGCGTAGTTGAAAACGTCGGCACCTACCACTGACCATATATCGGATATCAAAGAATTATAAAGGAACCCTCAAAAAGTAATTCCCAGTTACAGGAGCCGTAACGTTACCGAACCCCGATTTTTTCTGTGATCAGATTGCGAAACTTTTTTCGAATTATTAATCAGGATTGAAATATGAAGCAGGTGTAACTTCTTCTGAAAAGGCAAGCTAAAGGTGAATAATCCAAATGCGAAAAATAACTTATAGTTTAGTTTTGTATTTCTTTAATTTATTTGGTGATTGTGGTATTCATGATGAATTCAGACTCAAGTCCAAAGTATGTCAAGTTTTTATCAAAAGTGGATCGAAATATTGCACAAGGGACAAATAGTTGAGAACTACATAAGTATTTCACTGAAAACTACTTGTATATTATGTGGCAAGAGCGACAAGTCGGTCAATCACATGAGTGAGGATTAAGCAACGTCACCATTGTCACATAAGATATTTTGTGCCCTAATGCACGATAAACAAAACGTTGTACGAGTACAAATGTCTGTTTCGGGCTTTTCGATCAATAAAGATTGCAAGAGCAAGCGATCGGGCAGCGCATTCCCGCCCGTAGCAGCGGGCGGGAATAACGCATTCCCGCCCGTTGATATGGGTTGATACGGGCATTATCGAAGTGCGCATGCGTCACCGTCGCACAGTGGGACGAAAATGACGACTCTGCACAAATGGATTTTTCGACTACAGTTTTCATCCGATTCAAACGGGGTTTTTTTTTTCAAAATTAAAGCTGATGTAAATTGAGGCTCTATTTTTTTTTCTTGACAAAAATAAAAAAAAAATTTTGACTTTCGAAGAGTACCATTTACAAGAGAATAGTTAGATCCATTCCCGAAAACCCAGAATGAGTAGAGGAACTATCCAGTACAATTTTCCAGTGCTGTAGGATAAATTAAAAAATATATTTAATTTGTTATAAACAAATAAGTGTATGAAAATGGTTTCATATAGTATTACGGTATATGGTCCTTTGATTCTCAGTGGATTTCCTCAATTGATCAACAAAAATCATTTTTGTGTCATACCCGTGTGGATTCATGAATAAACAATCATTATTATAAACAAATAAAGAAAACAATTTTTGACTTCAGCTATTGGTGACGAAAAGAATAGTAATTTTCCATAAAATTAGCTCCATAGAGCTTGTGAATGATACTCAGTTATCATCTCTGCTCAAATTCGCAATTGTTCAAACGATCTTAGTTAACACTTGCATTATTCGGCTATTTTTCGTCACACAAACTCCGTTCTTTGGATGTATTTAATTGTTAATGACTGATCTTCGAATAACGTAAGGAGATTTGGATGAAAAATAACAACTGCCATTGTTATAAACAATTTGATAAACAATTACTCATCTTTTCTATTCGTCATGGAAGGAATAGCGCTTCCTACCCATAATCAACTGCAGTTCACTAATTGATGATAAGCATTCATTATTTTCGATCATCCGATAATAATTGTTGATTATTTAAATAAATGTAATAAACAAATACACAGTATGTACACGTAAAGTCTGATGTGCGTATCGAATTAATATTAATATTATTCTCATGAAATTGTTCATGCCGATAACAATTGAGTTTAAAAAATTGGTCATTCACAGTTAATCCAGTTCTGAAAACGAAGTAAGAATATCGAAAATGGCCAAACTGTAGTTGTTTATTAAATTTATTTGAATAATCAACAATTATTATCGGATGATCGAAAATAATGAATGCTTATCATCAATTAGTGATCTGCAGTTGATTCTGGGTAGAAAACGCTATTCCTTCCATGACGAATAGAAAAGATGTGTAATTGTTTATGAAATTGTTGATAACAATGGCAGTTGTTATTTTTCATCCAAATCTCCTTACGTTATTCGAAGATCAGTCATTAATAATTAAATACATCCAAAGAACGGAGTTTGTGTGACGAAAAATAGCCGAATAATGCAAGTGTTAACTAAGATCGTTTGAACAATTGCGAATTTGAGCAGAGATGATGACTGAGTATCATTCACAAGCTCTATGGAGCTAATTCCATGGAAAATTACTGGTCTTTTCGTCACCAATAGCTGAAGTCCAAAATTGTTTTCTTTATTTGTTTATAATAATGATTGTTTATTCATGAATCCTCACGGGTATGACACAAAAATGATTTTTGTTGATCAATTGAGGAAATCCACTGAGAATCAAGGGACCATATACCGTAAAACCATATGAAACCATTTTCATCCACTTATTTGTTTATAACAAATTAAATGCATTTTTTAATTTCTCCTACGGTACTGGAAAATTGTACTGGATAGTTCCTCTACTCATTCTGGGTATTTGGGAATGAATCTGAGTATTCTCTTGGAAATAGTACTCTTTAAAATTAAAAAATAAATTTGTTTATTTTTATCAAGAAATTAAAAAATAGACCTCAATTTTAATATATGCTCTGATAAGATCATGCTGATTTTCATCAGCCTTAATTTGAAAAAAAAAACCGTTTGAATCGGATGACAACCGTAGTTGGAAAATCAGTTTGTCCAGAATCGTGATTTTCGTCCCACTGTGCGTCGTGGGGCGGCCGTTTCACATTTTCCACTCAATCTAAAGACACGGAGTTGCGTTTATCGTACACGTTAGACAAAAAACTAAAATTATTTCTTTCTGCGAGGATATCAATTTTTTTCTATTATGCAACGATTTAATACACTTTTAAATCAAAATTTCACATATACATGATGTCAAAGAAACAATTGGGGGAAGAAAGCGTTTCAGGCAATCGTTCAAGCAGGGTAATAGCTGATGAATAGTCAGTCCCAATTTTTGCTGTGGAATAGAAACATCCTAAATATACATATAAACTGATTGAGTTTTTTTCGTATCTTTGGGGTATGTGTGCAATTTCCTAAAAATAGTGATAAAATGGGAAATATTTCCAATTGTTTTAAATTTGAGACCCATTTCACACGGTTTCTCTAGTAGCGTGTAATAACCAACCGCCACACTTTAATAATACACCTATACTAATTTTCTCACATAAGTAGATGATAAAATCTAAAGCCGATCAAAAACTCTGGTGTGTATCAAATTTCAAGGCTCCGGTCTAAGTAGGGTCAATTCATGTTCCAGATTAAACTTCCTCTGACTTATATAGGAAACGGTATGACTGTGGTAATGCTCTGATGCCTATCAACAAAAAGTAAAAACTGACAAGTGGTCAAAGACTGCGGAGATATCTCTCATTTCATTTCAGGATTGGAGTCACCGCCTGGGGGACCAGATTGGTTTCTTTTGAAGAATTGAGAGAGGATCCACGAACCCACTTGCCGACCGTTATCAAAACAAAAATCGATACTCGGTATCTCTAGGCTACATTTACACCAGAAGCGTCCTTAGTATTCGGGCACAAATCAAAAACTGCGGCTCAGTAGAGAAGGATTCGGCTTTGAGCAATTACTAAGCTTGTGTAATAACTGTGCACAGGTATGTAATATATCCAGCCACCCTGAAGTGTGCTCTGCAACTTGGTACCTACCTTAGAACGCCTCACAGCATACGCCTATATCATTGGTCTCAAGTCGAAAGTCTCTAGCGCACCGATAGCATCAAGCTGCCGTGTGCCTCGCAAAGTTATTTACGATCAATAATTAGCGGTATCTATCGCTGCCGGCGCCAACTTCACGCGTTACCCCGCCTAGCCTGCCAATGATATACCATCCCATCATAAGGTCATGTCTTTGCTCTTGGCCAGTGCCAAATAATTATCGCCCTCGCCTCCTGGCGTTGCTTTCGGTTTCTTTTGCACCGCTTCTCTTATATCCTCGCCTCTCCTTTCTGTTTTTTGCTTTACCTTTGGCTGGAATGAAATACGACGTGCAAAAGGAAATCTTCCTATATGATAGTCAAGTGTAACTTATGTATTTTTACTTCTCCTGTGCCAACTTATATTTTTCGAGCAATTGAAGCCCAGAATCTATAACAATATTACCACAAGTCAATGATTTTTTGAGTCTAAGAGTATGTTATTTGTATTCCTGCAGCCTTTTTTGACACGTGATGTACGCGAAAAAATCTTCCCACAGCGCGGGCAAATCTTCTTAGAGCACCTGACGCACAGCTCTAAAGTTTGCGCATTTTTTCACAAACCTTTTAAGATTAATGGTCAAAGCATTGACAACTGTAATTTATTGATTGTGAATTCCCTTTTGTTAAAGCCTCTTCGGCTTCAATGAACACATTTTAATCACGTATCTCGTGCTTTTCATTCGATTGTGTCCAAAATTCAAGCTTTTCGAAATTTCTTATTCAGATATTGCAAAATAAAGAACAAATCTTATTTATCATGATTACTTCAATACTTTTTCCTTACTTTGTATTACATTTTATTCTCAGGTAGCCTGAAAAATGTATTATTTCAATCAATTTATAATATTACACTTCATAATATACATTGGTATTGAAACAGACGTACTTCAATTGTCTTGTTGTCATAATAAAAAAAAGTGCGCATCCTATAAAAAGAAAACAATTTTTTTATTAAACATTTTATTTCAACTTGTATGATTTTCTCATAAATTTAATTTGTTTATTCTCAATGATATTTCTACGATATAAATTTGTATACATAATTTAGTCGAAAGTTTTTGTAAAAAAATGTTATGCAGCTTATGTCGTTTTTTCAAAAAGTTATTATTTTTTATTTTTCATAAATTTTTATAACAAAAGTTTGTAACAGATTGCAGTTTTTGAGCGAAGTCTTCTTTCTCGAAGAAGATTCTATATAAGTTACATTTGTTCTTCATTGTGTCTTGGGTAAAGACTAGTGCAAGACAATTTCAAGTTATTCTGTATGTCTAACTTGTGAGACATACAGATGGAGAATCGAAAAATGTTGTTGAGGACAAAAGGTACTATATTTTTAATTTAAAAACTATTCATTACAAAATTACAAGTTTTTTCGGTTTTAAAATTGTAATCCTTAGCAGATATCAACTGTTTGATCCCAATCGATTTGAAAATACAGGTCCTGCCATCAGTAACAAAACATAAATATAAATAATCCTTCCATGGCGCAAGACAAGCCTGTCTGGTCTTGTCTTGTCTTGTCTCGACACAGTCGCAGCCATCAGTGCAAGAAAATTCTGTATACAAGAGTCTGTATACAATCTCTTGAATCGAATTTTTATGACTCTAACACGAGCGGTTTATAACTTCGAGTGTAATACTGTCCAAACAAAAAGTGTTATTCTGACAGTCATAAAAGCTAATCTTTATTAATGATAAAACAATCTCATCCACTTATTTTCGGATATTTATTTGCATTTTACTTGTTTGACGATGATGCCGAAAATGTTGTTTATTTTTACGTATTTCTAACGGTCGAGGAGATCCTTCTAGAAAGTTGCAATTTTCATTTTATTGGCGAATATTTGTAAGGTTTGTACTTGTTCAGACCCACCGATTCTAAATTTTTTAATTAAAAATAATTAATTCAATAATTACACTTTTTCATACATAAATTTTAATCCCATTCATGAGCCGGAAAAGATTCGTTTTGAGGTAGGTTTACTTACGACAAGTAAACGTCGTCTTAGCCAAAACAAGCCTCGACTTGAGCCAAATAAATGCCGTTTTACCTTTCGTGGCCATAAAAGTAAGACGAAAGCATATATCTCGGCTCATTTTTGAGAGGCAGCCAGATATCGATGTTGTGGAGACGAACTCAAGACATAGCCAAGTCGAACTCAAGTTAAAGTATTTTTACTAAAAGTATCTCCAATTCTAGCTGGTGAGACAATATCCGACATCATGATCTTGAAGACATATTGAAGAGATTTAAGATAAAATTGGAATCAAATATTTTTACCCGGGTGGCCAGTCCCCGACCAGCGCAAGTTTGGGCTCTTGAAAACCGAACACACCCGAGTGAAAATGCTTTGACCTAACCTCGACTTGATTATGTCTTGAGTTCGTCTCCAAGACATCGATGTCTGGCTGCTTCTGAAAACTGAGTCGATACATAGGCCTTCGTCTCACTTTTATGGGCACGACATATGAAACGGCGTTTAGTGGTCTCAAGTCGAGCCTTGTCCTAGCTAATACGGCGTTTACTTGTCGTAAGTAAACCTACCTCAAAACGAATCTTTTCCGGCTCATGAATGGGATTAAAATTTATGAATGAAAAAGTTTAATTATTGAATTAATTATTTTTAATTAAAAAATTTAGAATCGGTGGGTCTGAACAAGTACAACCCTTACAAATATTCCACAATAAAATGAAAATTGTAACTTTCTAGAAGGATCTCCTCGACCGTTAGAAATACGTCAAAACAAAAAACATTTTTCGTATCATCGTCAAACAAGTATAATACAATTCAAAATCTGTGAATACGTTAATTGAATATATATATAGTATAAAAATATACAAGATTGTTTAATCATTAACAAAGATTATCTTTTATGACAGTGACAATGACCCTTTTTATTAGGACAGGTATACACTCGAAGTTATAAGCCGCTCGTGTTAAAGTCATAAAAATTCGACTCAAGAGATAAATTTATGTCTTCAAGTCATAGAAACTTGTGTCCAAGCCATAAATTAAAGTCAGGCTCCGCCTCAGAACTGATACATTCTTAAGTCGAACTTTTTTACCTCAGCATGTCTTAATTGGGATCAATTCAAGTCGAACTCAAGTCGAAGCACTTTTACTCGGGCAATCCGACCAACCCCCAACTAGCGCCGCTGTTATATCAAAGCCAAGCTGGGCTCTTTTCTCACGGATTTTTAACCTTAAAAGATTATTGCTTTATTTCTTTCTTTGAGAAATCATAAGCCCAATAGCGGAAGCCATAAAGTCAAAGCTACAAAGTGATACATTTTGTTAAGTGCCATAATATTGATTCCTCCTTATAATTTAACTAGAGTCTCCATTATTTATGGCATCTACTTACAGAGTTTTTGCTGATACTAGCATCAGGTCCTAATATCCAATACATGAAAACTTACTAAACTATGAACAAAATTAGTTAGTTAATAACCATATTAGAATTAAAAAGCAACAATTAACGCGGCATCGTCAGGAGCACGTATACTCAGTTCCGTGCAATAAGCAATCTCAAAGCAATTCCTGGCATTATAATATATAACAGCAAAATCTCGTTCAATATCTCAGACGAGGAAGAAGGCAAGAGTCTGCTTTTGACACCTTACGGCGATGATATTTCCTTACGACGGGGAAGGTTTAGTACAAGGGAACCCATGGAGGTTAAGCGGAACGTTGAAGGAAGTCTGAAGTCGCAGTGGGGTAGCTCTACTCACGATTGAGTAAGCGTCGGTGATATCGCGTTACTAGTCCACCCTTTGATCTCGCGACACTTACAATTTTCCTCGCTGGCGATACACCCTTATTTTGCGCGCGCCACGCGAATCCTAATGAGAGGCTATGCCTACACTCCAGAACATAATCACAAAGCATGATGGTTCGTTCCTCTCCGCACCGTGACCCTAACTCACCCCCTAATCCCTTTCGACTCCCAACCTCTCCTCCATTACCACCCGAAACGCTAATACACTGGTAGTTACAGGCGTTAACATGCAAAACGGTGAAGCGATGCTGATAGTACCTACATGATAATCCACATAGCATAAATCCTTTAAAAACTGAAAAAATACTTGGCTTTTGATCCGGCATATACGGAAAAAAACTTGGCACTAATCTGATCAAAACCTGGTAACGATGGAAGTTTCTTTATGAAGGCCCAATAAGCATTTAAAAATTTTGAAATCTAAGAATTAAAAAAAAAATCACATCAAACTGTTGGAAAAATCTGTATATTAAATTTAATACAAATGTATATGATGTCATTTGCATAAGCTGTAGTTGAAATATAATATACATTTTACATTAAATTTAATATACAGGACGGAAAAGCAGCGTGGTTGACAACTCAAGGTGTTTCCATTTCTTTAAATCTTGTCCAATATTCGCAGTTAAAGTAATAATCTAGAATTCGTCGATTGAATTGTTTTTTATGCTTAAAGTGCAAGGTATATGCCCGAATAAAAATGCTTCGACTTGAATTCAACTTGAATTGCTCCCAGTCATGACATTCTGAAGTCGAAAAGTTCGACTTGAGCATGCCTCAGTTTTGAGACGGAGCCAGACTTCAATTTATGTCTTGGAGACAAGTCTTTATGGCTTGAGGACATCAATTTATCTCTTGAGTCATATTTATATGACTCCAACACGTGTGGTTTATAACTTCAAGCGTATACCTGCCCTTCCAAAAAGGTTATTTCTAACAGTCATAAAAACTAGTCTTTGTTAATGGATAAACAATTTTGTATATTTGT
>NC_046660.1:120512786-120520562 GCF_010883055.1 Belonocnema kinseyi | reverse complement strand
CGGATTTTTATTTGTATTATACTTGTTTGACGATGATACCGAAAATTTTGTTTGTTTTTACGTATTTATAACGCCTTAGGAGATCCTTCTAGAAAGTTACCATTTTTATTTGTTTCAAGAACATTTCTAAGGATTATACTCGGTCAGACTCAGCGATTCTAAATTTTTAAATTAAAAATAACTAATTTAATAATTACAAATTTTTCATTCATCAATTTTAATCTCATTTATCAGCCAAAAAAGGTTCGATAATCTCAGCCAAGACAAGACTCATCTTAAGTCAAGTAAACGTCGTCTTAGCTAAGACAAGGCTCGACTTAAGACAAGTAAACGCCGTTTTACTTGCCGTGATCATAAAAGTAAGACGAAGGCCTATGTCTCGACTCAGCTATGCGAAGTAGCCAGACATCGATGTCTTGAAGGCGCACTTAAGGCATAACCAAGTCCAACTCAAGTCGAAAAAATTTTAGTCGGGGGGCTAGCACTTTTTCCAAAATTTGCTCTGAATGGTAGAAATGTAATGTAAATGCAGTTTATTGGAGGTTAGGTCTGTTGTCTATTTTCTTAATTACACATTTTGATTTACAATTGGATTTAATTTTTGGATAACTGGAAGAAGCTAGCATGTTTTATTATTAAAATCGAAAAATACTGCTAAACTTATTTCTATTTTGTGTAAGAGATAATAATTTTAATATATATACATAAGTTTTTTTAATTTAATACTATTTTTAACAATACAGGGTAAGCAAGATTGTCTGTCCCCGATTCTATTCGGTCCATTCTATGGAGTTAAATTGTTTCCAAAAAATTTGTTTAGAATAGTTATAAAATTATACGATAAACAAAAAAATGTAATTTCTTAATTGACGTAACCGGTCATGAAGTCTTGAATATGTATATGGTACTGAGTCAGTCTTGATCTTGAGAAAAATTTTATAAATAATCTTCTATTTCTCTAGATTGCAAATTTGACGATCATTCACGCATATTAAGCCCACACTGTCGTCGCGCCATGCATGCTGATAGATTGACATATACGTTTAGCCACGTGTTCTCTTCGGTTTCCGGCAAATTCTTGTTGCCTCGTCGAAGGGATTTTGTCAGAAAAAAATTCCCGCGTATATCTGACGTTGAAGCCTCGGTGCAAATACAATAACCCTTTATTTGTTCCTTTCTCCTCCAGGGCTGGTCGTGATTCAACAATCCTTGTGGTGGTAAACATAGTGGTCTGTCTACTAAAGTGTGCCTCTAGCAATTTCTGGAAATGTACCGGATTTCTTAACGCCTCTGTTCGTGATATGCTGAGAGAGGGAGAAACTGGCGAACAGAGAAAAATTCATAATATTGAGAACGGTGCAGTATAATCAAAAATGCTATAATTTGTACATGCTCTAGTAGCATCATCAATTGCAATTAATAAAAATTATATTAAGGTACAAGATATAGTTGGAATTACAATTAAAAAATGATGGTATTGTGTATCGTTCATTGTGAGATTCTTTGTTGAAAAAAATGAAACATTTGTAAATTAGGCATGAATGAGATAAATATGAATTAAATAGAATAAAGCGGTGGAAAATAATGTATGAAACAACTGCGAGGGTACTTTCTAACTTAAGACTGTTGTCTGATAAACAAATCGAATACTGAAGAAGATTGCGGATCTTATATTGCAAACACGACGCCGATTTCCCCTCCGCAAATGCTAGTTCATCCAAAACCCCCTTATCCTGTCGTAGGGTATGGATTAATACTTGATCTAGAGTTTTGCTTTATCGTTACGTAAACGACTGATAGATTTCTAGTGCCAAACGAAGAGCACAAGCTCACAGGGTTAACAATTTTCTTCCGGCTTTACGATAATAGTTGCATGATAGATGTTAACGAGTCTTACTTTGAAACCCTTCAGATATGAAAATACTAGGAAAATCCTGACATTTGCTATATTTGGATATATAAAAAAGAAAAAAGCCCTATATTTAATATCATTGTATTTTGGTAATTAAATCAACCAGATTCAGAAAACGGGTATATATGTGTACATCAGAATGAAAATGGCTCGAGCGGCCGGTTCTAGTTCAGGAGATATTGACGTTCTTCTAGCATTTGAGTTTCAGTGAGGGCTGATTTTGAATCCTTGGCTGAATCTGTTACTACTATATCAATGTCGCTCAAGAAACTGGAAGTTTGATTAAGAAATATAACACGTGCATTTATGGCACTCGCCAACTCTACTATCGGCGAGAAAATGATAGCCATCTGCCTTTGAAGCTCAACAACTCAGCAAAAAAAATGCTAGCTCACTAAAAAAATAGTCAGATGAAAGATAAAAGTGTTCTACGTAAATTAATTTTAAAGACGCTTATGTAAAAAAAATGTTGTGCTTTGCAGACTTAAAAATGTAAAAAAAAAAGTAAGGATGTTCGGGTACATTTAGGAACAATCAAGTTTAGAGCATTATTTCTTGTACAAGGGGCGATAAGAAAAAATTTTAAAAATATATGAGTATGAATAAAACTTTTGTAGGTCTAATGCAGTTACAAATTTAAGAAACAATAAAAATTGTTGCTTAAAAGTACAAAAATGTACAACTATATTATCTTCAGTTCTGATAAAGATATTAAAGCGACTCAAACTGCAAACCGTAACGGATAGGCTCTGTAATTATTTTCAAATATCAGGAAGTATGTGATATTCTTATTCTTTGAGAAAATCTCGATATTTTCAGATATTTTTTGTTGTTGGAAAACACGTGCCAGAAAGCAGGCGTGGGTTTTTTCCACTGGCAACCGCTCATGCATTTCTTCAACCCGTGGCTAGGTGCCACCCAAGGATTCATAACCACGGTTCGAAGAAAGGCACGAGCGGCCAGCAGTAAAAAAATGGGTCCCCCCTGCTTTCTGTAACCTATCCGTTGCAAAAGAGTTTTCCTCGTACTCATGAATTTTTTCAAGTTTTTCTCATTACCCCTTGTATAAGAAATGAAGCTCTAAGCTTGACTTCTTAAATGTAACCCTCTCGAGTAAAAATACTTTCACTTGAGTTCGACTTGAATTTCCCCCAATCAAAACATGCTGAAGTCGAAAAGTTCGACTTGAACATGGCTCATTGGAGCATCTCATTTCAAGGATTGTTTTGAGTCAATTAAACATCGTCTTAGCCGATGACGAAGGCCTATGTCTCGACTCAGTTATGAGACGCAGCCAGGCATCAAGGCCTTGGAGACGAACTCAAGACATAAACAAGTCGAACTCAAGTCAAAGCATTTTTTCTCGGTCCAAAATCCTTACTTTATTTTACATTTTTCAGTCTGCAAAGTACACCCTTTTTTACATAAACGTCATTTACGTAGAACACCTTTAGCATCCATATGACCATTTTTTTATTGCGCTAGCATTTTTGTTTTGTTTGCTGAGTTGTTAAGCTTTAAAGACAGATGCCTATCATTTGCTCGCCGATAGTAGATGCTATATAAAGATACTCTAGACTGACCAAAAGGGCCCTTTTCATATGGACGTACACATTTAAAAAAAAGATCAATTTTGTTGCAGATCATTTTGTTCCAGTGACCGTTTGACTCTCGAGATCATAAGGATTTGCCCATTCGGATCAATTTGATCTTATTGTTTGGTTCGTTTGTCAGATTAAACAAAATGCCCGGCAATTCTTGAGGCTGGTGTCATAACGGCATAACCTAAAAATGGTATCTAATCGCACGCAAGTAACAACTGCAGTTAACAGGTGATATTTTCTAATATCAGATTTTGTTATATTTTTAACTTTTCAAATACACTGCGCGATCAGAAGCCATAAAAAGCTTGCATATGAGCTAAAGTATTCTAACCCTAGCTTTCCACGCCTCTGTAGAATAACATACTTACCACATCCGAGTAGTTTTTTACCCCAGTGACAAAAACTGTCATAAAAAATAAAATACTAAATATTTTGATTTGAAAATTTCTTTAGAACATATTGAAAGCTTGCTTCAAAAGATAGTGTGCCTTATATAGCCAGAAAATAATTTAAATATGAAGGAAAATGCTAGAGTAAAAAAAAGTGCAAAAATGACAATTTTTACCAAAAAAATTAATAATTTTTTTCCTCGTTAGAATGAGCTAAATTGTTTACTGAGTCATTATTTGATGTATTAGTATAAGAAAAAAAGAGTATCTAATTTTCTACTGACAAAAGTATATTCATACTGAGAAATAAAGGGAGAGATTTTGTGAAAAAATGAACTAGAGTAAAAGTCTTCAATAGCCCTCCCTTTTGTAGTCTTGCCGAGAATTGACGCCGTGACGTATGTAGGTGTAACCGGTGCTGCGCGGGGTGCGCGGGATCTGCGTTTGTTACCAAAGATATTATAAACATAGATGCGGTACGGGGCGTCAGAGTGGGGAATTATATATATTGGACATCACATATTCTGCCCTATCGAGGCAGAATATTCGCAATACGAAGTCGAATTCTTGTTTTCTCATTCTTCGTAAAATATGACGGTAAAGCAGTAGAAAGATTTTTTGAGGTTAGAAAAGTTTGACATGTACAAATGTTTTTTTCAAATTAAAATAATCAAATATTTATACCAAAGAAACAACTTTTTTAATGTTTGAAGTGTGTAAACATTCTTGTTTAAATTTAAAAATAACAATAATTATTACAAAATATATTTCTCGATAAGATATTTTGGTTGCAAATGTATATAGTGTTTTTTAAATCACAAAAGTTCCTGCAAAAAATCGAAATGTTAATCAAAAAACACGTTGTTTTGTATATTAATTTGTCGGTAAAATTTTTTGTATAATTTTAATTTCAGATTCAAACTATAATTTTTAACACTTTAAATATTAAACCAAAATTTATTTGATAACAATATTTTATTTTCGTATTTTTAATAAATAATTAATATTGATTAAGAAACAATTTTATTTGGAAAGTTTTATTCTTTGGGAATGTTCAAATTCGTTAATATTATAAACTGTTTAGGAATTTTATTAGTTTTGGAATTGTATTTTTCGGGACAGAGAGATTTACCGAGTGGGGAATTTTATTTTTCGGGATATTCCAGCCGTCCTCACAGAATTACAGAAAATTTGCTCTAATTATAATTTCAGCGCTCGATATTGTTGATTTTTTCCTACAGTATTAATAAAAAAAATTGTATGAAAATTTTTGATATCACAAATTTAAAGATAATCACAATTAAAAATTTTTAAATTCGCTGTACTTCCAATTTTTATTTTTGGGTCTCGGCGATTTTTGTCTAATCCATTTCAGTTACTAGTAAACAGGGGTGATTTTCTCTTAGAAAATAAGTGATTGAAATTTGAAAAAATTGAGTAGGCTTTTTTGACATCTAAGTACGTAAAAAAAGTAAACTTCAGAACATTTAAAAACTAATTTAAGAACTATTTATACTCTTTTAAGATACCAATACAATTTACACAACACTAATTGTAAAATTTGCAAATTTTTAGGCCTTCAGTTTAAGAACTTGAATTTTAACGTTAAAATTGCTTCATTTTCAGAATACAGCCTTACTGTTTAAATTTTCAGAATTTTCTTTATGAGTTATAAGTTAGGTCAGAAATAATATTCTGGGATTCTAAATTGATACAACGCGAAAAAGTTTTACTTTAAAATTTAAAAATACGAAAATAAACCATTTTCCATGTTCATTTGCAATCCAGCGAGTCACTTTCTTTCGCTTCTTTTGAAAGTCGATACTTTGCTTTCAGTTTTCTTTTTAAAATATACCTTGAATTTAAAGCATTTCAGAATAAATGTTTGCAGCTACATTTAGATTGAATTATATAAAGGTTTTTTTTTTAATTTAAATTAATGAAAACATTTTATTTGTTTTTCACGACTGTAATTTATAACTTCTAAAATTGAATAATTGCAGCTCAAACATGAAAAAGTATAGACTAATTTCAAATCTATAGAGGTTCTATCACATACATTGAACTCTTAAAACCTCTGACCTTTTTTAAGGTTTTTGAAACTCTTTTAAAAACTTTTCTTAACAATTTTGGATCTGATTTTGTAATAAAAGAATAAGTGCTATTTAGTCTCCAGAACAGCAATTTCAAAAATTTGTAAAGCCTTAATAGTGAGACATTTTAATTTTGTAGTCTTTAGTATATTGAATAATGTCAAATTTAAAGCTATTTAAATATATCATCTGAATTTTTGAATGGAAAGTGTTCGATCATTTCAGATTGAAACCTTTCAAACTATTTAGTTACAAATTAAAATCGTACAACTTTGAGTTTTATTTATTTTTTGATCATTCGTCACCACCCACAAATTATTTTTTTTTTGTAAGAAAATAACGCCTGATTTTTGTAAAAATTAACAAATATATATTAAAGGTAAAAGTAAAAACAACTGGAAAAATTTAGAAGAAAAACAAATTTTGTAAAGAAAACAAACCTTTGTCGACCTATAAATACTAATTTTATTCCCCAAAAGATTTTTAAAAATTTTCATCGAAACATTTTTATTGCAACAATTTAATTCAAGAAAAATATTTGTTATAGAAATAAAAATAGTACAATTTTTACATACAATACTTAAAATGAAATATCTGTGTATCAAAGCACAATCCAATCAGACTATTCTTTCGAAAGTTATCCGATATACAGACAACCACAACAACAATAACAACGACGACGTAGACGCCAGAGAGACAGACAGATACCGACATAAAAACTTGTTTTTCTGACTCAAGGAACATCAAAACTTCGAAATTTCAAGAAATTCGCGATATAATTTTCCGCATAAAACTCTTCTCATTATGGATGAGAATGTGATGCAATAATCATGGGGCCCTGAAAAAGTAGCGTTTCTCGCCTCTTGTCTTTTTTCCATATCAACCTTCTTTTGCTTCAAATGTCCATTTTCGTTTGGTTTTTTGGATTTTGAAAATCCTTTAACTTTGGTAAGTTTGATTTTATTTGAAAAAAGTTGTCAGGATAAATTGTTCATATTTTTTTGTACCATAAATGGCTGTGGGTAGAATTTTCAAATTTTGAAAAAAGTGGTCTCAAAAATTTTGAAAAAACTTGAACTTTTTGGATTTTCATTAAAAATTACTGTTTAACAAACTCAATCTTTCTTTTTGTGTCACTCAAACAGTGTGACAAAGCCCAATCCAATCAGACCAGTCTTTCGGAAGTTATCCGGTATACGGACAACAACAACAACGACGACGCTGGACAGACAAACAGACCCCGACGTAAAAACTTGTTTTACTGAAACAAGGGGCCTCAAAACGTCGACATTTGATAAAATCCGAAAAAGAAATTTTTCATAAAAAACTAATACTAGGCAGTCTGATAAGTACCTGAAAATTCTAAGAGATGGCATTAGTATTCACTAATGTAAACCATTCTCGTCGAACTTGATCCTTCAAATGACGCCTGTCAAAACTTCAGCCATTTATGTTTACACATTTACAAGTTACAGCACTGAGAAGCGACTAACACTACTATCTTCGCAAGAAAACGATATCCGAGACCAAGGCCAAGCTGGATAAGTATTACCCGGACTCTGCACCGTCGATTGGAACGATTCATAAGTGGTTTACCGAGTTTCGTTGTGGCCGTACGAGCACAGTTGATGTTGAATGATCTGGGCGCCAAAAAGAGGTCACTACACCAGAAAATTTCGAAAAAATCCATGATATGATGTTGAATGATCCCAAAGTGAAATTGAGAGAGGTAGCTAATGCTGCAGGCATATCATTGGAACGTGTGGGCAATATCGTGC
>NC_046660.1:120501247-120512686 GCF_010883055.1 Belonocnema kinseyi | reverse complement strand
AGATTGATCAGCAACCTGGGTCGGAGCAGTGTTGCGGAACGAACGTGTTATTTACTTAAATAGCACGAGAATTCTGGATCAATCTGAAAAATCTCTATCCACCCCACACATTACTCCTTTCCCCTGCCGAGTGAGTCACGCCTACCCCGAAAGAGAAATGGCTTAATGGTGTAATAATAATAATAATACATTTCCGCATTTAAGTGATGCCAAAGTTAAGGAAGGTATTTTTATTGGGCCTGATCATTGGACATACAATCGTAAGTCTTGCCTTAACTGGCTGAACAATCGTAAGTCTTGCCTTGACTGGCTGGACGATTCAAAGTCTTGCCTTGCCTGGCTGGATGATTCAAAGCCTTGCCGTGACTGACTGGGCGATTCAAAGTCTTGCCTTGACTGGCTGGACGATACAAAGTCTTGCCTTTATTGGCTGGGAAAACCAAAGATTTAGTAGGTGTGATTTCTGGGTTCAGGTGGATTAGCAGGTAGGTGGGTTAAACCACTTGTGGCATGAAACTTCATTATTCCAAGAAAAATATGCGACTAAACTTATTGTTCCCAGAGGCAGGTGGGTAAGCATGCTTGTGGCTTGTTAGGGGTGGTTTCTATCCCTAGGAAACGGCTTCCGCAGAAATGAAAAGACACGAGTTCCAAATTTTTAATTGTTTTATCAATGTGCAAAGTTTGGTTCCAAACGACTTAACGCTTTTTTGTTGGTATTTTGTGCGGGATCCTTTGTCCTTTATTAAAGCCCTAAATTGTGGCCGCCATTTTGGATCTTCTAGGGGATATAACAAAAACTGACACCAACAATAGAAAGGGCATCCTCGAAAACCCTTGAGATAAAATTTTGAAGAAAAAATATCGTACCGTCAGCAATAGAGAAAACCTTGTATATATCTGAACACCTCAGCGTTAATGGGTTAAGACGCTAAAATAAAAAATTTCAAATTACAATGTTTTGATGAAAAATTAAAATATCCTAATAAATCAAAGTAGGTTTGAAAGGGGGGACTAGTCCTTTCAAGTAAAATATTAGCTTTTGTTGTTGACATTTTTCTTTTACAGTTACATAACCTGAAATACAGCTAAGAAACGAGTTTTTTGCACTTCTAGGAAAGGATGTCTTGAGAACCTGATGTGCAGGAGCAATTTGGAGTTCGGATTCGGTTTCAGCGCATCAAAATCCTTCGTTAATGAATGGTCTGCTTTCGGGCTTTTGAATTTGTCAAATTTTGTCGGCCTGTGTAATTGTTACAAATAATTTAACAATATTGTATTTGTATTACCAAAAGGCGCAGCTTATCAGAGGTGTTCGGCGAGAGCGGTTGCGACATTATATATATATATATAGATATATATTCCAATTAAAACAAGTCAGGCGGCCCTCACTGGTTACGTTTCTGACCTCCCGAAATCAGTCCAAGGCCATTTGTAGGCAACCCCCGACACTTGACTGAAAGCGAGAGTTTAGCGTATATGCGTTTGAACGAGGGCGAAATCCAAGTTTGATACTTCAGAGCAATATTTCATTGATTCAAAAGTATTTTGATTTCACCGTAGAATCGAGCTACCTCTCTATCACGCTCTTATATAGAAAAATAATAAAGTGGTTTAACATGTCGCATGCAAAAATAGTCTATAGAAAGATAAAATTGAGTTTAAGATCTTCATTTCCGTACAAAATAGCTCTACGTTTAGACAAAATTATACGACTCAGTGGCGTAGTCAGGGAGGGGGGGCTTGGGGGGATTATACGACTATACACAGTAAAAAAAGCGTTCAAAATGATACCGAAATCAATATAATTTTGATATGCAACGAAAACGAAACCGAATTTAAGAGCATTTGGAGCATTATTTCTTATACAAGGGGCGATGGAAAAAATTTGAAAAAATTCATGAGTATGGGGAAAACTGTTGTTAACCAGTTGCAGTTGAGAAATTTAAAAAATAATTAAAATTGTTGCTTAAAAGTATAAAAATGTGCAACTATATTATCTTCAGTTTTAATACAGATATTAAAGCGATTCAAACTGCAAACTGTAATGCATAGACTCTGTGTTTACTTTCAGTCGCCCGCAAGGATGTGTTAGTCTTATTTTTTGTGAAAATTGCGATATTTTTAGAGATTTTTTTTGGTTGGAAAACAAGTGGCAGAAAACAGGGGGGCCCGTTTTTTTTACTGCCGACCGCTGGTTTCTTTCTATGACCCGTGGCCAGGTGCCAACCAAGCATTCAGAACTAGCGGTCGAAGAATGGCACCAGCAGTAGGCAGTAAAAAAAGGGCCCACCCTGCTTTCTGTCACTTGTTTTCCAATGAAAAAAATGTCTCAAAATATCGCGATTTTCACAAAAAAGAAGTCTAACTCATCCTTCTGGGTGATTGAAAATAAATACAGAGTCTATCCATTAGAGTTTGCAGTTTGAGTCGCTTTAATATCTGTTATAGAACTGAAGATAATATAATTCAACATTTTTGTGCTTTTAAGCAACAATTTTTATTAATTTTTAAGTTTACCAACTGCAACTGGTTCACAACAGTTTTCCTCATGCTCATGAATTTTTTCAAATTTTTTCCATCGCCCCTTGTATAACAAATAATGCTCTAAACTTGACTGTTTTTAAATGTACCCAAAAATTCTTACTTTTTTTTACATTTGTCAGTCTGCTAAGCACGAAATTTTTTTTACATAAACGTCTTTAAGCTCATTAACGTAGAACACTGACTCTTTTTCGTTGCGCTAGCATTTTTTTTTGACTGAGTTGTTAAGCTTCAAAAGCAGATGCCTATAGTTTTCTCGCCGATAGTAGTGCCGACGGTCGGCGGCCCGATCGCCGTCGGGGGAAGCCACCCCGGGCTGGGCAACCTCCTAGGGGGGAAGCCAGCCCGGGCCCAGCTCCTCAGAAGCCCCCCCCCCGCTATTAGGACCCTTTCATTGTCATGAGATTTAAGGTTGTTTCAATAACTAAAATCCTAAAGACATGGCTCAGTTTACTTTTAATTATATGAATCATTTGCCTGATGTAATTCCAAGAATAAGAAAAAAAAGTTTATGAAAATCGGTTAACATTTCAAGTAATTAAGCATATCGTTAAGAACATGCAAAATTACAAGAACTGTCAACTGGCATAGAAGATGTTAACCGATTTTCATCAACTTTCTTTTCATTTGCTTAAAATCATATTAGGAAATTGACTCAACTAATTAAAATTTAATTTATTAATAAATTAACACATTTTAACTTTAATAAATAATAAATAAATAATAAATAAAATGAGATATTTTTCTAAAAATAGGTACAGGGAACTCTTCTCCCGAATAAAAATGCTTCGACTTGCGTTTGACTTGAATTTCCCCCAATCAAGACATGCTGAAGTCGAAAAGTTTGACTTGAGCATGTCTCAGTTTTGATATGGAGCCAGACTTCAATTTATGTATTGGAGACAAGTTTTTATGTCTTGAAGATATAAATTTTATCTCTTTAGTCAAATTTTTATGACTCCAACACGTGCGGTATATAACTTCGAGCGTATACCTGCCCTAACAAAAAGGGGCATTCTAACAGTCATAAAAGCTAATATTTGTAATGGTCAAACAATTTTGTATATTTTTAGACTATATATATATATATATATATTTATGTGTGTGTGTGTGTGTATATATATATATATATATATATTCGGTTCGGTTTTGATTCCTCTAGAATCATACCGAAGGGCCTATGACAAAGCCATCGAACCATGCCGAAAGCTGAATGGTACCTGGCTGAGGTGTCTAGAACGGTGACTCTGGGATACCGGGCGACTTCTCAGAGTACGCAGCCTTATCTTTGCATGCGCGGCTCTACAAGGATGGACGAACCCCTTTCCCTAGCTTCTCGTGGGAACAACAATGACAACACCAGACATAGTTGTAGTAAGTGTGGTCCAAAACAACAGAACGCGCAGGGCTCCCGACAATGGGTCAGCCAACAATGCCGACCAATCTAGAGCTGGGGGAGCCATTGAAAATGGATTCACTGCGACGAATCGGCGGGATCTCGCGACCTTTGGGTGGACGGAGCAACTGAATCACGACTTGCTAGAGTGCTACGATGCGAGTGTGGCCCGTGAACGGGGTTACATGGCACGGCTGCATGCTCTGTAGTGCGAGAAACACCCGGAGAAATCGCACTTTTCGCAGCAACGTCTGCGAAACCATGCTGAACTACTTCGAAAAAAGGGGCTATGTAAGCGGAACGCCTACTCTACCACAGCTAGAACAAGCCGGCAACAAAGAAAGAGAGGCGACACTAACACTAACCGCGGACAGACATCCAATAGATGAAGAGCGATGCTTTACGACCTGAAGAAACATCAACACTAAGGTTTCTCTCAAGCCTAAAGATCTGGCTGAAATGGATGACGAGCTTCGTGGAATTTTTCCGGTGAATCCGACCTCTGGGCTATCAATTATTGTGTGTATAATGCAGCGAGAGCTTTGGCCGATGCGAACCGTAAAACAAAACCAACGGCTGATCATAAGACCACAAGACGAATGCATCAACTTGCCAAGAAGATAGGCTGGGCAAAACAGTACGCGTCCCGCATTCAATGTGTGATTGAGTACATCACATCTGGCAGGAATTTTATCGCCAAGGTTCGAAAGTTCGCGCGCGAACTCCGGACCCGTTATCACACACTTAACAAGTCAAAGCTGCTGACCATCAGGCAGCATATTGTTGAGAGAATACGTATACTATCTGACGCTAAGAGAAGTCTAGAGCGGAGGGAGAGGTAGGTCAGAGAAAATCAACAGTTTCTCTCTGACCCATCTCGACTCTTCCTGGACCCTCCAGCTACTGTCGAACACCCACCCAAACCAGAGGAGGTCGAAGTATTTTGGAGAGACGTCTACGAAGTTCAGCATAGACTGGACGAAGACTCAGAAAATATAAACAGCTTCAAGGAGTTATGTGTTGCCCTCATAACACCTGATAAAGAATGCCCACCCATCACTACCGAGGAGGTGAAAAAAGTATTTAGAGGGATGAAGAACTATTCCGCACCGGGACCAGATTGTATCAAAACCTTCTGGTGGAAGAAGTTTTCTTCAACCCTTCAGCATTTGGCCCGTATTTTCACCTCATATTTGAAGTCGGAAGAGCCGATTGGAGAGTGGTTGGTGGAACGGCGCACAATACTCCTGCCGAAAATAGGCAACTTAGCTGACCCGAAGAACTACAGGCCAATAACTTATCTGAACATGCTTTATAAGATATTCACAACTATCCTAAATGACAGAATTGTTCGGGCAATTGAAGCTGTGTGGCAAGAAATGTACGAACAACGAGGCTCAAAGAAAGGCGTAGCCGGATGTCGGGAGAACCTGCTCATCGATAGATGTGTCTGCAAAGATGCAGCATTCTACCAGCGTGACTTATCGATGACCTGGATTGATTATCGGACAGCTTTCGATTCGACAGCCCATAGACTTATCATCTGTCTTTTGGAAATCTTAAAGGTTCATCCGCAAATAGTTGAGTGCATAGAGAGATTGATGCCGCTTTGGAAAAGCAGATTTACTATCTCATCTGGAAAAAATCGTGTGACAACTAACAAGGTCACGTTTTAGAGAGGTTTCTTTCAGGGCGACAAACATGAGCCCACTCCTTTTTTGCCTTACATTATTGCCACTATCTCTAGCACTGCCCCATTCCGCCGAGTACTTGTGCGGCAAACCTGCAGATCGAAAGTACAAGGTCACTCATGTATATTACATGGACGATCTTAAGATCTATGCTAAAAACAGAGAGCAACTGCATCTAGCTCTGGGGATTGTCGAACGTTATACTAAGGAAATTGGAATGGAATTTGGATGAGACAAATGCGCCAAGGTTTATTTGAAGCGAGGAAAACTTAATGGCATCCCTGGAGATCCTGAGTTCGTTGACAGAAGCGCCATACGACTCCTTTGCACTGGAGAGACTTATACATACCTGGGCGTGCCACAGAGCCGCATTCAGGATGTGATATTTATAAAGAATACTCTCCGAAGCAGATACAAACGTCTCAACAGACAGATTTGGTCTTCCGAACTGTCGGCGAGGAACAAAGTATCTGCAACGAACATCCTTGCCGTCCCGGTACTACTCTATTCATTTGGAGTAGTTCCATGGACGAAGAACGAGCTCAGATCTCTTGATATCGGGACAAGAAGGGTTATGCACATGAACGAAAGCATACATCTTAAGTCTTCCGTTCCGCGACTGCACATCTCACGCCGTCAAGGGGGTCGCGGAATATTGAATCTTGAATGTCTTCACAACAGGATTATTCTGGGTACAGCACATAGAGTTGCAAATGGAAGAAACCCTCTCGTTAAAATGGTCAGGAATCACGGAGAAGTGGGCAAAGTAGCATTTATGTACAAAGCAGTGGAGGAGGCTGCTGAAGCACTCGGACTTGACTTCAGTATTAGGGGTGAGCAAAATGCATCAAATCTTATCTATCTCGAGTACTCACTCCTGAAAGCCAGGATTAAGAAAGCACAAGAGAAAAACTTTCATGAACAGCTCCTCGATAAGAGGATGCACGGTATCTTCCACAGAAATGTAAAGGATCAGTCAATGTCTTGTGAGCTAACGTTTGCTTTCCTTAAATCGCCCGGATTGAAGTCTCGTACAGAGGGTTTCATTTTTGCATGCCAAGACGATGTCATTTCCACCTTAGCATACCGTCGCCTCAATTTGAGCCAAGACATTCCCGATGATAGCTGCAGGGCGTGCCATGCACACCCCGAGCATTTAGCTCACATACTATCTAATTGTCCAACTCACGCGGGAACGACCTACATTCAAAGGCACAATGCGGCACTAAGAGTGCTTTATTACCAGCTCTGTCACTCCTACGGCATTCACCTTAATATCGCTCCTCGAAATGCTCCTAGGGAAATCGAGTCAATTGTCGAGAATGGAAAGTGCCGCATATACGGGAACTATATTCTCGACAATTGTTTCTGTTGCTCACTCGAGATCTGACATGGTTCTTCTGGATTTCGAGAAGCGAACCATGTTCGTTATCGAATTTTCGGCACGAGTTGACAAAAACATCATAGCCAAGGAGAATGAAAAGAAAGAGAGGTATCGAGACCTCATAAGGGAGTTGCAACGATTGTACCCGGAATATTCTGTTGAACTGATCGTCCTTATCATCAGCGCTCTTATAGTTGCCAAGCTTTCACTTGCTAATGGCCTAAAAAGCATCCCTGCGTGTCAACAATATGCTAGAATACTTGCGGGAAAAATGCAGAAGGCGGTTGTCCTTGGGTCGCTCCGTGTTCTTAGGGTGCACGAGGCTTTTGCTGGATCGTCGTATTGATTCCTTTACAGACTGTAACCACCTATCTCACGGTTGTGAGACGTAGTTGTGGCTGAAATATTACCGCGATTTCGCTGGAAGCGGTTGCAATTTTTCAGATTAGCACCCACTCCCGGCGAAATCCTGCGGTTGTTCTTATGACAAATTTATATATATATTAAATCAACTTATTTACGGATTGTTTTTTGTATTATACTTGTTTGACGATGATGCCTAAAATGTTGTTTGTTTTTAAGTATTTCAAACGGCTTAGAGGATCCTCCTAGAAAGTTACAATTTTTATTTTTTTGTTGAAAGTTTTTGAAGGTTGTACTCGTTCAGACCCAACGATCTCGGTCAAGACAAGGCTCGTCTTGAGTCAAGTGAAGATCGTCTTAGCCAAGACAAGGCTCGACTTCAGAAAAGTAAACGCCGTTCTACCTGTCGTGGCCATAAAAATAAGACGAAGGCCTATGTCTCGACTCAGTTTTGAGACGCAGCCAGACATCGATGTCTTGGAGACGAACTCAAGACATAACCAAGTCGAAGCATTTTTACTCGGAATATAGTCCTGATTTCGGGGCTGATGGTAGGAGGCAACCAACTCATTATAGCCTGCTTCGCTTTTGTTTGATCACGCCTGACTGCTCACCGGAGTGACAGCAAAAATATTATAAACGTAGATGCGGTTCGGGCTTAGTTGCCCGCCATAAATATAGACGGCACGTTCGGCGAAAAAAGTCACTTCCCCTCTACACACCGCCACCCGTAAATAACACCTACGAAGTCCCATCGATATATTTTGCCAACAGCCACTTGGAGCGCTGTAAGCAACTCGCAGTAGGCCCCTCGAAGCGCACCAATGGTTACTTAGCTCGGATAAGAACCATTTGGATTGAAAGTAAATTGCCGATTAAAACATTTTTACATTTATAACTTTACAAAACATGGTTATTCTAATACATTCCACAACTATAAGTCGTTGAGTAATGTATATTACGGTTTCATATATTTTCCACTAATTCTAAAATTATTAATTATAATTTTCGTTCTATATATTGTCTATATATAGTTCTTTATATTATTTAGTTTTTATTTTTATTTTTGTGGTCTGCAATTTCTACGGATTTTTTTAGACTATTCGTCTAATCGAGTTCTCGTATGTATTTTTCAATTTCTTAAATATTATATATTCTAACTTTTTTATAAAAATATCATTATAATTTCAAGTGATAGGAAAATAGTTCTTTCGGCTTTTAGATATTAAGACGGCAGATCCAAGCCAGATTACGTTTCGCATTGGCAACAAAAATTAGACGAACAGGATTTCACTGGCACATTCATAAAAAATATCAAGTTCCATGAAATATATTTTAAAATAAGCTTTAAATTATTATAGCTCATACAGCTTACTCGAAATATATATAATTAAAATTATTATTTAAGTTTTTCAGAAGTTTTAAATATATTTATAATGATTCCCACTTTGTCGTAAAATTTATGTAAAATTCTGCAAGAAAATTGCCTCAAAATCTTCTAGATGTTTTTACACGTGAGCTTCAAATGAAACAAACTTTGCAGGATTAAATGCAGGTTGATTTAACGCAACTTTTATTTTTATTTTTTTAAACAATAATTTTATTTTTGCGAGAGTTATCTGTAATGTACAAAAATACAATGAAAATTTTCAAACAACTATTTGGCCAAAAATACATTTGTACAATTATTTTTATTTTAAATTCAAACAATAATTTTTAGAAACTTTAAACATTAAGAAAGTTTTTTCTTTGGTAAAAATATTTTATTATGCTATTAAAAATTTTTTTTGAACAGACTATTTTTAATTGCTCAAACTAGAGAGTTGTCTAGCCCGGATATTGTATAATTCGGAAATTTTCTGTCGGCAATTCTCAAATTCGGTAAAATTGTAAATTGTCGAGAATTTGCCAATTCGGGACTTTTATATTTCGACAATGTTATAATTTCGGAATTTTTAGAGTGATGTGGGAATTTTATTCTTCGGAAAAAGCGACTAAAAATCCCGAATAATAAAATTCCCGACACTGTAAAATTTGTAAATTGAAAAATGACCAAATAATAAAATTCCCGAAATTATAAAAATTCCGAAATATAAAAGTCGAATTGGAAAAAGAAAAATAAAGTAAATAAAATTCCGGACAATAAGATATTACTGAATTTAAAAAATCTCCAAAGAAAATGGCTGAATTATAAAATATCCGAACTAGAAAATTCCTGAATTAAAACAATTTAAAAAATTGTTGTTTTGTTTTTTTTTTGTTCAAATTGTTGGTGAATTGAATCCTGAAAAGTTTGTTTCAAAAATGTTATTATGTAGGTACGAAGAAGATTTAGACAGGACATTTTTTTCTTTCAAAGCGCACGTGTCCTTTAATATATTTTTAAATACAATTTTGATAAAATTATTATTCAGGTGCCAGAGATTTCATTTTTTTAATTTTTCATTCATCCCTTTCAGAATTTTTTTCAGTGGTCCCATATTTTCATACCTCCTCTTAAATATATGTAATTTTCAAAATAAAAAATCAACATTTCAAAACATTTCAAAATAATCAAAAGTATCAATTTTCTTTTAAATCATTTCCAATCTTTTTTAATTATTTTTAAAAATTTTCGGAAATTTTAAATGTCTTTTAGACTGATTCCCATTTTCTTAACATTTTTGTAAAATCCTGCACACCAAGTTGTTTTAAGAGCTTCCAGATTCTTTCTAATATTGTAAATCTTTTGAAATGTTTTGAAATATTTTAAAATATTCTCTTTGAGTTATGTACTTCTTCGAAATAAGAAGTCATTTTAAATCTACCCGGAAATTTTTATTGTTTTCCTAATATTTCAAAATTCTTGAGAAGCTCCAAATTTGGTTCTTTTCTTTGAAACATTCAGAAACATCCAGGTTATTTGATTTTTTTTCTAAATTAATGCTTATTTAATTTTTCTTTAAGAATCAAAATGAAATACTTTTACCTTCGAAATATAAGTAAAAAAATAAAAAAAATTTTATCATAATCATAACATTCCAAGTTAAAATTTGTCACTCTGAAATTGTGACGATTCATTTTCAAATTGCTTACTATTGAAAATTGTTTTTTTTTAAATTTCAAAACCAAGTAGATTAAAAATGGAATATTTTACACTGAAATAATACTTCAAAAAGATTTTGAAATTGAATAAAAGCCTTCATTTAAGAAGGCATTAATGTGAACGTTTACACTTGTGTACTACTAAGGCTTCTGAATTAAATTAGTTCAAATTTTAAAGTTAAAATATGTAAATTATATAATTTTGAACAGATCTAGAATCACCTTGTAAAATCAATCACTATTAAATTTTTAATACTCGAACTGCAGTTCAATTTTCAAATTTACTTTCATTTCCCGATTTGTCCCGGTCGCTAGTCCATCTCAATATTTAGAACAACTTTCATTTTTTTGAAATTGTAATTTTTCGGTTGTAACTTACGGGACAATCATTTTATTCTTTGAAAGATTTTCTACAAAACTTGTTAATAATGTTTACATTCTCATCCAAAATGAGAAGGTACTAGGCAGTCTGATAAGTCCCTGAAAAATTAAACACGGAGACGTTTTTTTGGCCAAAGTCGGTTTTATTTTTCAACATACTCTCCTTTTAGGTCGATACAGCGAGTCCAACGATTTTCTAACTTTTTGATACCGTCCGAAAAGTACTTGATCGGAAGGTCTCCAAAAGACGCCTCAGTTTCAGCTATGAGCTCCTCATTTGAGTGAAAACGCTTACCGGTGAGCCATCTCTTCAGGTTAGGGAACAAGTAATAGTCGCTGGGGGCCAGGTCTGGTGAATACGGTGGCTGAGAAACCAATTCGAAACCGATTTCATGCAATTTTGCTTATGCAACTAAGCATGAATGAGCAGGCGCATTGTCGTGATGATAAAGCGGTTTTTTCTTCTTCAAATGCGGTCGTTTTTCGCCGATTTTGATTTTCAATCGGTCCAATAATGATGAATAGTATGCTCCGGTTATGGTTTTACCTTTTTCAATATAGTCCACGAATATTATGCCATGTGCATCCCAAAATAC
>NC_046660.1:120489477-120501147 GCF_010883055.1 Belonocnema kinseyi | reverse complement strand
CTTCTGTGACTTCTTATGTCTCTTCTAACTAGGATCTTATTCACACATTCTAACCATTCTTTCCGCGGTCTACCTCTGGGCACGCTGCCATTTACTTTACCTGATACACTTGATTCGTTAGTCGTTCATTTGGCATTCTCTCACCATGTCCGAACCATCTTAACCGATTTCTTTCCCATGTGTCTACTAGCGTCTCTTCTGCACCACATTCTTTTAGAATTATCTCGTTACCTACTTTGTCCAACAGGATTTTCCCGTATATTATGCGCATGAATCTCATGTCAATTGCGTTAATTTTACTCTTATCTTTTTCTTGATAAGTCCATGTTTCGCTACCGTATAGTACAGTCGGTACAAATATAGAATTATGTATTGCCATTTTAGCTTAATTTGATATATTTTTACTTCTGATAAGGGGACCTGCTCTACCAATAACCTTTTTATCTTCATTTATTCGTCTATCTTATTTTTCATCTATATTCCCGTCCCTAGTAAATAAGAAACCAAGGTATACGTACTTATCAACTTGTTCAATTCTCTCATCATTTATTAAAATATTGCATAGTGTTCTCTCACTCTTTCCCTCGAACACAATAGTTTTTGTTTTATTTGCGTTAATTTTGAGGCCCATGCTCTTCATGTTTGCATCTAGTTTATTCAACATTCTTTGTAGATCTTCGATAGAATCTGCCATAACAACCTTATGATCTGCAAACGCTAACCCACGTACCCTTACTGTTTCAAGATCCACGCCCTCTTCGTCGAAGAGAGCCATTCTTAAACACTTGTCCATAAATAATATAAATAACCAAGAAGACATAACGCATCCTCGTCTAACTCCTTGAATAATATCGAAACAGTCACTCAGTTTCCCATTCACTCTTACACTCGCTTTGCTACCTGTATATATTGTTTTTATAGCTTGTAGGATCGATCCGTTGACTCCATACTCTTTCAGGACTTCCCAAAGTTTACTTCTATCTACCTTGTCAAAAGCTTTTTCTAGGTCAAAAAATGCACAGAAAACTTTTTTACTACTCTCAAACTTTTTTTTGTTATTTGCCTTGAGCTAATTATTTGATCCGTGCATGACCTTCCTGGCATAAACCCACTTTGGACTTCCCAAATCTTAGCTTCTGTTATTTTCATTACCCTACGAATAAGTATTTTTAAATATACTTTACTTACGGTGCTTAATAAGCTAAACCCTCTGTAATTATTGCACTCGCTTTTATCTCCCTTTCTCTTATGTATTGGTACGATAAACGCTTTTTTCCAATAGTCTGTAACGTCTCCCATCTCGAAACATAAATTTATAAATTCGCACAGTCTATGTGGTATGAACGCGTCACCGTGTTTAAGCATTTCTGGGTTAATACCGTCTACCCCGGCAGCCTTACCGTTTTTCAAGTTCTTAATTATATCCCTAACCACAGTGGCACAGACTTTTTTAATTGAGTTTTCCATCGCGCGGTGTTCAACATCGCAGTTGTGGTGTCCTATAGCTTCATCTCCGCATTGTCTCCTAAAATAGTCTCTGAAAGCCTCTAGTCTACCGTCTGCATCATATACCATTTCCCCCCTACTATTTCTCATGTTAACAATTTCTGTACTTTTGTTTCCTTTAATTTTTTTATAAAGTAGTTTCCTGCTTCCTTCAAAGTCGTTTTGTATTTTTATCTCTTTTTCTGCTCTAATTGTATCTTTACTTTCTTTAACTAATCAATTAAGTATCCTGTTTTCGCGCCTATAATCATTTGTACGTCTATTTCTTTCCTCATTGCTAAGACCTGCGATGTTCAAAGTTCTCTTGTACGCTTCTCTTTTTGCTTTTTGGGCAGCCTGAATTTCATCATTCCACCACGCATCACCAGACATTCTTCCTACAACTGCAGTACCACACACTTCGATCGTACATTTAACAAGGATATCCCGTAAAATTGTCCAGCGCGCTCTATATCTTTGTTTTTTATGGCGTCCTTCCATGTTGCCCTATCTATGCTTTCGATTATCTTATTTTGGAAATTTATTCGCACATCCGGTTTCTGTAGATTCTCAATTTTGATTCGCGTTTGGTTTGCTTTCTTGGTTCTCTTTTTTCTTCATTCCCGACCTAAGTTAATTTTTGAGATCATAAGGTAATGATCAGTATTGCATTCAGGACCCCTCATGACTCTTGTATCTTTGACTAACTCTCTTAGTCTTTCATCCGCAACAACAAAGTCAATTATACTGCGGCTATTTCCTTTAGACCAGGTGTACATGTGGATCATTTTATGCCTAAACCAAGTATTTGTAATAAACAGACCCTTTTCTAAGCATGCACCAACTAATTTATCGCCATTATAGTTTATTCTTGGATCCCCAAAATTAACTAATACTCTTTCTGTATCCTGATTTTGCATGCCCACCCAATCGTTCATGTCTCCTAGTAGAATTATTCTTTCCCCATGTTCGCAAATGTTTATTGTGTCATTTAAAGTGTCCCAGAAGGCGTCTTTTACTTCTCTAGGATCACTATCAACCGGCGCGTAGCATGCTATGATGAATAGTCTTCTAATTCCTACTTCCATTGTAGCCCACAGCAGTCTGGGAGACACGAAACCATGGTCTCCGAGATGCAGCTGTGCTCTTTCATTCAAAATCAGACCTACTCCTTGTTTACCATGTGATTCACAGTCTACTCCTGACCATATTTTAAATCCGCCTTTCAACACGCCGTTTTTTATGTCTTTGGTTTCGCATCCCTTTTCCTTTGTTTCAGACACACATAAAATGTCTAATTTCTTCACGTCCATAGTTTTACGCAATTCTTTTACCTTGAGATCATTTACTCCCCTAGCATTCCAAACACCCAGTCTCTATTCGTCGCCTGAAACATGACCTTTAGAATTTCCGTGTGCATGCCTTTTGTCATTAAAAGTTCCAGTCATTTCCGAGGCTATTTTGTAGTTTGTATTATTCATTGTTTAGATTATACGCCCAACTAACACCTTTATGCGATATGTTTATTTTCTGAGTCGAAATCATGTCAAAGTTAAGTATCAAATCGTCATTGCTTCATTAACCCTAGTTTTATATGGAGTGGTGGCAATAATACTTTCTTTCTGCCAACAAGACTTTCGTAAACATGATTATACTGAACAACTGTCCACTTTAATCTGTCTGGCCATTTCTCCGTTATCCAATGTTCATCCCTTGCACGACTGTCCCAAAGGCAAAGAAAACAAGGGTATTTAATGTTTCCTGATTGTCAACCTATTATAAGATTTATCATTTTGAAGTCACGACAAATAAGCCTATTATGGACATTGTATTTTATTTTTATCAGGAGCAATTGGAAAGTATCATCAGATTCTTTCAGTGTAGTTGAGTGACCTACTGGAATTGCAGCGTACTTATTTTCATTATGTAATAGTACTGCTTACTTGAAAAACGTTTTTTCTCTATTTCTGTAAACAGTTACTCTAGTGCCAGGTAACAATAGTTTCCTCTCTTTGAGTCTTGAAGCGCAAAGCTCAACTTTATCTTTTGGAAGATCAAGGTCACGTATAAAATCGTCTAATCCGTCTTGGTCAAAAAATTAAGGACTTTCATCATCTGATTCTTCCCAAGAAGAATCTTCAGTTGCATTACGATCGTCAGTATCCATTGATTCGTGAGTTGATCGATCACTTTTGTTTTCAAAGTGATTTCTAATACTAATCTTCGCTGGTGTAACACTTCTTACATCAGGGTAAACGATCTTCTATTTTTGTATAAACAATTGATATTTTTTTTAAAATACCCAATTATTGATATTCGGAAGAAAGATTTATGGAATGTACGTTTTTAAACCAAAATTCTTGAATAGAAAAATTTTCAATTTTTATGTTCTCATCATTTATGATTGAGAAAGTATTAGAATTGTCCGAAATTTAACACCACTGTTTTTCAATGGATCTCCACGTTTCGAGACCCATAAATCCGAAAATAAGGTTTTTACGGTGGCGTCTGTCTGTCTGTCTATCCGGCCGCCCGTCCGTAAAAACGATAACTCTTAAAAAAATGAACAGATCAAGTCCATCTTTAGCACACTTTTTTTAGATCCTAAAGAAAGGACGAGCTCGTGAACCAGCTATTTTTTATACAAATTGAAGAAGTGAGCACATTTCAAAAATTTTTGAGAAAACTTTTTTCTGAATTAAAAAATTCTATTTACGTATATCTATAGTATTCTTAGAGTTATAAGATTTTCAAAATGTTTAAAATCAACCGAAAATCAGAACTTTAAGCCAAAGAACGCACGATATGAAAAAAAGTCAAGAGAAGTAAAACATTTTGTTCTTGAAAGCCCTGCAACATTATCATAACATTTTTTTGTATTTTCTTGGAAAATCGAAAATTCAAATTTGGATTGCACAAAAATAATGAAAAATCAAAAATTCCATTTTGTGGTCAAACTATGTAGAATACGAAAAAAGATGAATTAACCAAAATCGTTATCCCAAAAAAGATGTACAATTTCGTTACTAGTCACTTCTTGATAGGACGCGTACTATTTGTTTTATTCGTGAAAAATAACATTGAAAATAAAAATAATAAAAAAATGTGTGGAAAAACGACGAAAGTTACGAGAAAAAAAGATTCAACTAAACCTGTTTACAAATGTCTGTCGAAAATAGAGCGCGCAGCGCGAGTGTCACGGTGAAAATGTGTACCTTAAAGCCAACAGAGCTTTGAGAAACTTAATCTTTGACCATACTTAATAAGTTGACAATTCAGAATATCAGGACGCATACAAATATCGCCATCTAAAATAGATCTTCTTGATCAACTTTTATTCAAGCATTACTTGTATATATTGTTTTTATTGCTTGCATGAGCCATCCATTGACTTTTTTCTAGGTCAACAGCATAGAAAAATTTGTTTTGACACTGAAACTTATTCTGTGATCTGTCTCAAGATAAATATTTTATCTGTACATGATCTTCCTAGTATAAATCTACATTAAACTTCCGATATAATTTCTTTTTATTTTCATTATCCTACAAGAAAGTATTTTTGTATATATTTTACGAGTACCTATGGAACTTAATATGCTGATATCTCTGTAATTAAAGGCAGTTGCTAACCTAAAAAGAGCAGTACTCACGCAAAAATTCTGACATTGGCAGTGAATTTTGATAAAAACCCCACCCTTACTTTTCACTTTGATTATAAATAAGAAATTAGTCGATGAGTTGTAGGTTATTATTTTAGTTTTAAATATTTGACAAGATTTGAATACATCAAAGAACTTTCAACTTTTATGGACTCTATTTTACTATGCATTTATATTATTTTACAAGATAATGGTATATTATATTTACTACACGTACCATATATGCATATTTCTTCCATTGCATTTATAGTAAAATCGCTATAGAAGTTTTTAACAGTGTATATATCGCATACCAACTTTGAATCTTTAAATGCTAAGGTATTCATATGCAAGAACCTACTTTGACGCTGTAACACTTTTCTGAAGTTACTTTGACTCTTTAGAGCCTGCATGTTTAAAATTCAAGACCCTACTTTCACGCTGTTTAATTTCGTCTTCAATATTGACCCTACTTTGAATCTGCTTAGCCTACAATGTTCGAACTTCAGGAAAATAAAGTGAAAATTATTTGTTACTCAGGTTAATTTAACTCATTAGTCACCTTCATGACTGCATTCACACTCAATTAACAAAAACATTTCATTCAAGATTCAACCTAATTGTCATTAATTATTTATGTATAAATAAATCATTCTTTACAATGCTTGTGGGAAGGTAACTATATAAGTCATGAATATACAATGAAAATACGATATAAATATTCCGGTTTATTTATATATTTAAGAATTATAATAATTTAAATTTACTGATTGGTTTTACAATTTTATTAGAGTATTATGGACCATTTATTTGCAACATGATTTCGTAGAGAAAATAATTTTTCTTCCAAGGAACAGTACCCCTTTTTCAATGGTTTGATCATTTTTGTTACTAAACAATAACAATGTCGAATTTTTTGAAATATTTTCTTAAAAAAATATTACTATGTACGTGTAAAACCACTTTTTTTAGGAGGAAAATCATTTATTTCCGTGAGAAAATGCTTACTGTTTTAATTTTTTATCATATTTGTTGAAGAATAAAAACATCCCAAATATATGAAAAATAATTGACTACTTATTGCAAATTTGGAGACGATGAGACACATGGTTATAAAACCAGTAATATTATTTTCAATATTGTTGTTTTTTAAAATCGACAAGCTTAACATTGTATTCGTTTAAGTAATAAATAATACATAATTAAATTCGAATATGTAGATTTAAGTTATTTTAAAGTGTAGAGCGGTGAATACTTCTAAAAAAACAAAACCACGATTTATATTGAACTCTTCAAAAATGATTTCAAATATTTAACGACAAAGAACTTTTTTACACTGTTAAGTCAAATAATTGTTTCGTATTTAAAAAGATTTTGGACCTTCATCTCGGGTTCCTTTCTCAGTACTTGCGGATTTTTCAGTGCTCTATGCTTTAGCGTCATAATAGAAAAATAATATAAATAATATGCCTGTAAAGTAATTGCGAATATCCTTCATGTTCATATGACATATAGTGATTTATTTTTTCTGATAAATATCCAATGTTATTTTTGTCCATCCGGATTGGTGTGAGATAATAGAGAACCTGCTTTAATGCCGCAAGTCCTAAATGTAGTTATTTTGGCCATAAAGAGGGTCTAATTTGTCTTAAACACAGACCCTACTTTTAAGCTATACGTGGAAAAATCGCCGATTTCGAGCACTTTTACTGTCAAAGTATAGGTTCTTAATTACATTGATATCGCTCCGTATTTAGCACCTACTTTACTGCATCCTGTCTCTACTATGATAGGAGTTTGGCTTCACTGTATCCACACGGATTGAGCTATCGCGTTTAAACTTTTACAGATAAAATAAAAAGCACTAAAGAACGTTTGTATACATCAATATATTGGTATTTTTAAAGAAAGTTTATTTATAAATTGATGGAATAGGATATTACCATTCGAGTTATAGCACTTTGCAGATTATTTTTGGTTTGATGCATTTTAGATTTTTTCATTCGCTCATATTGAGCACTGACACCAGTTTTATGCTAAATCGTCTAAACCTTGAAAAAAATTGATATAAGCAATAAAATTTGCACATTTGTTGCAAATCAACAAATAAGTATCTGCACACACGTAACCTATCATTATTTTTTGGGCATTTTTAGCGATCTCTAGCGGAGAAAAAAAGAAACTTTGAACGTCGATAAAGTCGAGATCAAGTGACAGTTCGTTCATGAAATTTTTGTGTATAGAGAATGAAATTCTTTTTTTTTGTCCTCACTACGTCCACACGGATTGAGATATCGTGTTCAGGAGTTAGGAAGTTATACAGAAAGCACTAAGAAACGTTTGTATATATCAAAATGAGACAAGGCGGGTCCGACGCTGAGTCCCGCTGGTTGGTTCACTGTCAAAAATACTTATCAGCTGATCGATTCAACCTCAAGAATTATGAAAGTTGGCTGTACAACTCCGACTAATAAATTTTAGCACATTGCTGGTGTTACTATGTTTCGAATTCGAAATTTATCTTTTATTTTTAGGACCAAAAAATGAAAATCATTTTGCACAAAAATTTTATAAACGAAATTAGTCACTTGATCTCGACTTTATCGAGGTTCAAAGTTTCTTTTTTTCTCCGCTAGAAATCGCTAAAAATTCCCAAAAAATAATGATAGGTTACGTGTGTGCAGATACTTATTTGTTGATTTGCAACGAACGTGCAAATTTTATGGTTTATATTAATTTTTTTCAAGGTTTAGACAATTTAGTATAAAATTGGTGTCAGTGCTCAATATGAGCAAATCAAAAAATTTAAAATGCATCAAACCAAACATGATCTGCAAAGTGCTATAACTCGAATGGTGATATCCTATTCCATCAATTTATAAATAAAATTTCTTTAAAATTACCAATATATTGATGTATACAAACTTCTTATTGATGTATTTCATTCGTCAAAGTTTAAACACGATATCTCAATCCGTGTGGACACAGTGAACACCAAAAAAAAAATTCATACCCGCGTAGGAATCTAATCTGGTATCCGGCCGGATAGCCTCGGTTTAAACCGGGCACTGGTTCGGACAACTGCCCAGGATCCAGATAAAAACGTCACGGTAAACTGGTCGGATCTCGGCTTGAATATCGACCGCGATCCGGTCGGGTAATCCGGCCACAAAGCGGTTTAAAACTGTTGCTTTAGAGGAGAAATTGGTAACATGTTTTGTCTTTTAAGGCTCATCGTAATTAATACGGTGACCTTTAAAAATAAAACGAAGTTGACCAATTCTGGCGAGAAAATTGGAGTAGAATTTTAACTATTGATAATAGAATCTCGTAGCAATTGTTTCATGTTGGAAACCGCGTGGTGATTTTAGGTTAGAAAGCAAGATTCTGTTGCTGCACACAGCAGAATCGATAACACTGTTATTTAATAAGTTAAAACATTGAACAAATTTAATGTTTTTTTAAGGATATAAAGCAGCTCATTTCTGTTTAACTCATTTAATAAATCTTCAATTTATACTTTTTAAATAAAAATTCATCTAGGAACCGTAATTCCGTCTTTGATAATGTCACGGCTCTTAAAAATGTGTAATTTCTACAAAAAAATTATCCTGACCAGTGTCTGGTTGACTTCCGACCATGAGATATAACCAGGGTTGGCCCGGCCAACAACCGGCCGGCTCCTGGCTTGGTGATTCGAGAAAAATGTAGCCCGACCGGCTTCCAACCGATTTCTGTCCGTGAAAACATATTTTGTTAATTCAAAAGCATGCCTATCACTTTAAATAAAAGTTTGTCTAGAAATAAATCTATATTTATTTTTCTCAACTTTATATCATGCTTTCGCTTTATATGATTATCAATCCTTCAATCTAGAATATTGTATTTTTTCTTTAAAGACTCGAATTATTTTAATCGAAACAGCATTTTTTGGATTATTTACATAAATGATTGTATCAATAATTAGCGGGTTAGAGGGCTCAAGCTGCCCCGCCCTCCCCTCCTCCACAAAATTTGGTAAACACATCGGCTCTACACTGGAAAACTTCATTCTATCTACAAGATCCAGTATTTATGGTCTGAAAACTCTGTTATTTGCCATCAATGCCAATGGTGAAAAGGGATTATATAGAGTATAGACACCATAATAAACTGGTGTAATTGTTTTGCGAATTTTCATGTGTATCGCTCCCAAATTTACTTGAATCATCGCCCCAAAAAATGCATTTAAAAATATACATTTAGAGGTTCAGCAAGCCCCATAAGGTTTAACACGTTTTTTTTGCGATTTTTAAAGACGCAAATTTTTTTAATACATAAAATACTACTTTATACTTATAACTAAAAGTTTAAATAAACAAAAAAGTATATTTAAAAGAACTAAGTTTGAACCAAAGAGATAAATTTGATGCAACAAAAAGATAATTTAAAAAAAAATAGTTAAATTTGAACAAAAATATTCTTCAATAGTAATAAGTTTAACTTTAGTGCAGGGAATTTCTTGAAGGCTTACAATTTTAATTTTTGAAAAAGGAATTTAAACAAAATATTATTTAGACTTTAGAACAAGTTACGTAATTATTTTTTACTTTACTTCTGATTTGAACGCCAAAACTTAATAATAATAGCCCTTATCTTTTTGATACATATTATTTTACACTGGAACGCAGCGGCGATTTAACTATTGCACTTGGTGTCAGTTAAAGAACTGAGTGCGAGGGGTCAGGTCAGAAATTTTTGATGCGAAAATCCCAGATTCAGGACCGTCTTAAGATATTTTGAGGCCTGTGCTTATCCGTCTTAAATACACTATTCTTTCCTATAATTAAAAGTACTTATCAATTTTGTGTTAAGTCCAACAGAAAAATATTGTGAAAATAAATAAACGTATGTGTCAATTTGAGAAGAAAAACGATCAGTTTTAGAATCTCCTATAAATTAGGGATAGATTAATGGATATTTGCACCATCTTTAAATCTGCACTGTGTGCGTCAGTAGTGAAAAAACGCTAGAAACAATCTGAAAACTTAAGATAATTTATTAACTTTGTAGAATTTTTAATCTTTCTCAGACGGTTATTTAGTTTAGGCTGTAACATAATTTCAAAACAAAATATTTGTTAATCTTGTAAAAAAATGATTTGAAAAACATTATGTTCATTAATTATTACCTCACTCTAAGTAAAAAGTTGACAAAAAGTGCAGATTAAAAATTAAACTGTTTAAACAATTATGCTAATTAAATTGCAATATATAATTATTAACTCGATCTGAGTGAAAAGTTGACAAAAAGTAAAAAATTGCAGAAAAAAACCACATATACCTAGCATTACTATATGGGAGAAGATAGTTATAAACAATAACAATTATTAATGAAATTCTATTTAAATCTAAATAAATAAATTAGGCAAATGAAAAATTAGTAGGTATATTTCTGTAATCGATATTTAAACAGTGCATACCACGGAAATTGTAGGCCGCAAATTTGAAGCCGAAACGATACTTGTTAAAAGCTGTTGTTTATTGTAGCCATATGCGAACAGTACCGAGGGCGGTAACAGGTCGTCATAACACTCATCGAAGCCTTACAAAGGACCCCTAAGCAAATAAACATTCTTACGAACCAGTTACGTAACTCCGGTGTCCCCGAGTGACCAGTGACATACGCCGAATGTCCTCTTCGAAAACTCTAAAAGGAAGAAAAAAACACCTAACCGGTACCAAACACTTCTCACTCGACGGGAACCTCTTGTCTCATTACAGGCAGCATTTTCGGATGCTGGCAAGCTGCGGAAATAATATCAGTTGCCTCGGAGACCAGATGAACGCGCTTGATCATCCTGATCCTCGCAGTTAAGGGGTTGGTGATACGACCCGCATCAAAACGTTGATGGAGAGGCTGACCACTTTTTAAATATCGAACAAATGAAATATTCATGATGTTATTGCAATTCTTTATATATCAGGGTACTCTTGAACGAAAACAGAGTTCTTTATAAAAGACGAACAAATAATTCAGGGACAATTACAGAGTTTATATAAGGCAAATGGTCGTGAACAAAGAAAATCGGATGCGAAAAGCAACAATCAAAGTTTTTCAGGACTTTCCATCCACATGGTGATAAAGAAAAAAGCAATTTCTCATTATTCAAATGAGATTTGTATGATTGTAGATTTTCTGCGATGCTTAGGCTGTTTGTGGGAAGTAATATCTTATTAATGATTGGAAAATTTTTGGAGCATTTAAAGATACACTAATTGAAACATCTATTAAATTTCATAGGCACATGCATACATATAATATAAAGCTGACTTCATGGTGCAAAATATACAAAATTTTCTTTATCTTCGGATGCACACATCATTGAACATTACTTGAAGATCATGGTTCATCCTTTCGTTTCTTGAAAGCCTCTTTTGTACAAGAGAGACAGCTCGGATCGTCAATTAGCTCATCAGCTACCGAAAGACTCCTCCTGCTTTTAAGTTGCCTTACCTTGAAACTTACAAATGAAAGAAAGAAGAAAAGAAACCCAGTGAAAAAGCGA
>NC_046660.1:120487904-120489377 GCF_010883055.1 Belonocnema kinseyi | reverse complement strand
AAAGCAGACCCGAAACAGCTTAATTAATTCGGATTTATCTGAGGCATGACGGTTCAGTTTTTAATTCAATTCTCGCTTTTATTCTGAGGGATCGTCCGTCACTCATTTCTTCACTCGTTTCGCCGTGGGATTCAAATAACTGTGATTATTCTCAACATTAGCACGCGGTTGCAATACTTCTTTTCTTCTTAATTTTTAGTAAGCGTCGAGATCAAATTTTGAATATGGTCGACTAAAACAATGTTCAAAGTTTTTGCAAATATGTAGAATATATGCAGGGTAAAAAATTTAAGGAGAAAAGGTTGCTATATATTTTACTACAAGTATTAATTATATGGTTATATATTATGAACGTTAAAATTTGATAAGTAAAATAGTGTCTGGAGATTTTGTAAACAAGAAGAAAAATGCTTTGATTAAGTATTTTATTTCAAAGAAGAAAATCATTAAAGAATGAAATAGCTGGTTTCATCGTCTTTGATTTTGTTACAAAAGTAGATAAAGATACGTATGAATTTCGAAATCGCAGAACTATCAATAAAATATTCTCACGTAGGGCTTATTTCTTTTAATTACACAAGTTCGCTCATAGTAATGATAACACAGGCCGACAAATTTTAAAGCCAGAGACCAGACATAACATTTCCAAAGGATTTTGATGCGCTGAATCCAAATCCGAGCTCAAAATTGCTCATGTAGTTCAGGTTTTCAAGATATCCTCACGTAAAAGTGCAAAAAATGCGTGTTTTAGCTGTTTTTGAGGTTATGTAACCGAACAAGAAATATGTTTACCACCAAAGCAAATATGGAATTTGAAAGTACTAACCTTCCCCTTCCAAACCTACTAGGAAAAACTTATGAAAAACAGGAGGTTTTTCTAAAAAGTATTTTGAGAAGATCGTTCACTCTCATGTAAAAAGTGTTACACTAGCCAAGATTGATATTAAAAATCACTCTGAAAACAAAAGTGACCCATTAACTCACGAATCAATGGGTACTGACGATCCTAATGCAACTGATGATTCTTCTTGGCAAGAATCAGATGATGAAAGTCCTAAATTTTTTGACCAAGACGGATTAGACGATTTCATACGTGACCTTGATCTTTCAGAAGATAAAGCTGAGCTTTCCGCTTCAAGACTCAAAGAGAGGAAACTATTGTTACCTGGCACTAGAGTAACTGTTTACAGAAATAGAGAAGAAAAGTTTACCAAGTACTTTTCAATGGACAGTGGGATTGTGTATTGTAATGATATCGAAGGACTCATTAATTTATATAAAATAAACTTATATGCGCCAGAGGATTGGCGACTTTTCATAAATTCGTCTACAGAAAGTCTGAAAGCAGTACTATTACAAAATGGAAATAAGCAGAGCTCACAGACCTGAAACGCAGCAACGATGCCGCACGAGGGGAATCGTCCCCCGCCAGGTGCCAGATCGTGGATGAAATTTACCCCCACCATACCTACC
>NC_046660.1:120483907-120487804 GCF_010883055.1 Belonocnema kinseyi | reverse complement strand
CGTGCATTTTCGGCTTACATACGAACTCACAGTGGTAATCATGCACTTTCTGTTTTGCGGCTCCCAAACGGTAGGTATGGTGGGGTAAATTTCATCCACGATCTGGCACCTGGCGGGGGACGATTTCCCGTCGTGCGGCATCGTTGCGGCGTTTCAGGTCTGTGAGCTCTGGAAATAAGTACGCTGCAATTCCAGTAGGTCACTCAACTGCACTGAAAGAATATTACGATACTTTCCAATTACTCCTGATAAAAATAAAATACAATGTCCATAATGGGCTTATTTGTGGTGACTTCAAAATGGTAAATCTTATAATAGGTTTACATTTAGGAAACTTTAAATACCCTTGCTTTCTTTGCCTTTGGAACAGTCGTGCAAGGGATGAACATTCGATAACGAAGAATTGGCCAGATAGATTAGAGTGGACAGTTGATCAGTATAATTTTGTTTATGACAGTCTTCTTGACAAAAAGAAAGTATTATTGCCACCACTTTATATAAGACTAGGGTTAATGAAGCAATTTGTGAAAGCCGAAAACACCGAAGGAGAATGTTTCAATTATATGTAATCTACATTTCCGCACTTAAGTGATGCTAAAGTTAAGGAAGGTATTTTTGTTGGGCCTGAATTAAGAAAAATTATCAAAGATGATGACTTTATCAAAACGATGACATCTATTGAAAAGGATGCATGGTTGAGTTTTAAAGATAATGTACAAAAAATTTTAGGGAACAATTGAGATCCAAAGTTTAGAACTATTGTATCTAGTATGTTAAAGAATTTTAAAAGATTAGGTTGTTTGATGAGTGTGAATTACATTTCCTCCAATCTCATTCGGATTATTTCCCAGAAAATGTTGGAGCATTCAGTGAAGAAATGGGCGAACGCTTTTATCAAGACTTTCACCAAAAAGAGCAACATTATCAAGGTCGATGCAATGTAAGAATGATGGCCGACTATTGCTGGTCTTTGCAAAGAAATGATAATGACCGTACTAGTCATAAACGACAGCATCTTCAAAGATCGTTTGACATGAAGCGCTAACGTTTCCATAAGAAAACAAGCAATTAGTTTCACCTTCATTGGAAATACAATTGTAAGTCTTGCATTAACTGGCTGGGCAATCGTAAGTCTTGCCTTAACTGGCTGGACGATTCAAAGTCTTGCCTTGACTGACTGGGCGATACAAAGTCTTGCCTTTATTAGCTGGGCAATTCAAAGTCTTTCCTTTATTGGCTGGGCAATCTAAAGTCTTTCCTTGATTGGCTGAATAATCTAAAATCTTGCCTTAATTGGCTGGAAAATATTAAGTACTTCCTTGCGTAGCTGGACAATCCAAAGTCTTGCCTTAACTGGATGGGCAATCGTAAGTCTTGCCTTGACTGGCTGGACGATTCAAAGTCTTGGCTTGACTGACTGGGCGATTCAAAGTCTTGCCTTGACTGGCTGAGCGATACAAAGTCTTGCCTTTATTGATTGGGCAATTCAAAGTCTTTCCTTGATTGGATGGGCAATCTAAAGTCTTACCTTGATAGGCTGGGCAATCTAAAGTCTTGCCTTAATTGGCTGGAAAATATTAAGTACTTCCTTGCGTAGCTGGACAATCCCAAGTCTTGCCTTAACTGAATGGGCAATCGTAAGTCTTTCCTTGATTGGATGAGCAATCTAAAGTCTTGCCTCAATTGACTGGAAAATATTAAGTACTTCCTTGCTTAGCTGGACAATCCCAAGTCTTGTCTTAACTGGCTGGGCAATCGTAAGTCTGGCCTTTTCTGGCTGGACGATTCAAAGTCTTGTCTTGATTGGCTGGACGATAAAAAGTCTTGCCTTTATTGGCTGGGCATTCTGAAGTCTTGCCTCAATTGACTGGAAAATATTAAGTACTTCCTTGCTTAGCTGGACAATCCCAAGTCTTGCCTTAACTGGCTGGGCAATCGTAAGTCTTGCCTTGCCTGGCTGGACGATTCAAAGTCTTGTATTGACTGGCTCTATGGTAATAAGTCTTGCCTGTATGAGCCTAAAAATATTGAGTCTTGCCTTAGTAAGCTAGAAAATCCTAAGTAAATTTACAATATTAAATGAATCATAATAGTAAAATTTGTTGTTTTTTTAAAGCCCTAATTGTTTTCCATATTCGCTCTTCTAGGAGTTATAAAAAAAACTGAGCCAATTGAAAAGGAACCCCCGACAACCACTCAGATAAAATCTCGGCGTTAATGGGTTAATACGCTAAATTAAAAAATTTCATTTCAAGGTTAGCCCACTTGTAGGGTGGAATTCAATTATTTCACGAAATGTAAACGACGAAATTCGCTGCTCCCAGGGTTAGTTGGGTTAGCCTGCTTATGATTTGCTAGGGGTGATTTCTGGGTTTACGTGGATTAGCAGGTAGGTGGGTTAAGCCACTTGTGGCATGGAACTTCATTATTCCAAGAAAAATATGTGACTAAACTTATTGTTCCCAGAGTCAGGTGGGTTAGCATGCTTGTGGCTTGTTAGGGGTGTTTTCTACCCCTAGGAAACGGCATCCGTAGAAATGAAAAGACACGAGTTCCATATCTTTCATTGTGTTATCAATGTGCAAAGTTTGGTTCCGAACGACTGTACGCTTTTTTGTTGGTATTTTGTGCGGGATCCTTTGTCCTTTATTAAAGCCCTAAATTGTGGCCGCCATATTGGATCTTCTAGGGGATATAACAAAAAAATGACACCGGCAATAGAAAGGGCACCCTCTAAAACCCCTGACATAATATTTTGAAAAAAAAATATCGTACCATCAGCAATATAGAATGCGTTGTATAAATCTGAACGCCTCAACGTTAATGGGTTAAAACGCTAAAATAAAAAATTTCAAATTACAATATTTTGGTGAAAAATAAAGATATCCTAATAAATCCAAGTAGGTTTGAAAGGATAAGATTAGTACTTTCACTTTCAAATTCCATATTAGCTTTGTGGTAGACATTTTTTTGTACAGTTACATAACCTTAAAAAACAGCTAAAAATGCGTTTTTTGCACTTTAAGGTTAGGATATCTTGAAAGTCTGACGCACAGGAGCAATTTTGAGTTCGAATTCAGGTTCAGCGCATCAGAATCCTTCGGAAATCTTTGGTCTGCTTTCTGGCTTTTGACTTTTGTCAAATTTTGTAGGCCTGTGTAATTTTCCAACAGTAATCAACTTATAAGATTCAAATATTTAGTAACCTAAAAATTGTTAACACTTTCTGCGCGTATTGTACCAGTTAATAAGTAAAGTTTGCACATTCGAAACCAGTCGCCTACTCCATACATCTTAATTAGTAAAATACAAATTCATTTACAAACTGATGAATTCCATGAACTCAATTAATAGTAGTTGATTTTCTACGAATTTATTTATTTACCTTTTTGATACCAAGTTAATTAGTTGAAATTAAACTACCAAGAATTTAATTAGTAAATTATTACTAAAAATTAATATCTGCATGTAATCTTGATTAGTCGAAACCTACTAATAAATATTATACTAAAAAGTCAATTGTGGCTAATAAATAATAACTAAATGAATCAACATGAATTAAATTAGATATTCATACTAATTTAATTAGACTAATTTTACTATGAATTGGTATTTGAATATATTCTGAATCCATAGAAAATTATTAATTAATATACTATCAAGATACTGAAATGAAAAAATTAAACCACTTTGGTTACGAAGTGGTAAATGAATAAATGAGTAATAACATAACTCTGAATTAGTAGAAGACAATTATTAAGTATAAATTCTTAATCGGACCATCGGTAAATTACTTCAGTCTACTTCAATTAGAGGTTTTGAACTAATTCACAAGAGCATAAAACAACGAAGAAAAGGTCGCAGCAGATTCAAGTTTCCCTGCGAAGTTTCCCTTTG
>NC_046660.1:120479730-120483807 GCF_010883055.1 Belonocnema kinseyi | reverse complement strand
GTCCAAAACGAATATATTGCATCCTTCTCAAATAAAAGTTAAATTACTACCGTTTGACGTAGTAGACGGAGACAGCTCTGAGTCAGGTGGTAAGCGTTCTTGTTTCTTTCACTCACACCTTGCAGGAAACACTTCAGAGTTTAATTGCATTGCTATGTTAAACCGTAGGGTTTTGTAAGAAAAAAATACGGTACAACCCATCGGATCGCTACTCGTCGCATCTAAATCCTCGGAGGGAAGTAGTCGCAATACTTACCTATAAACTTTCCAGTAAAAATAAACTAATTGAGGCGAATTGAAAAAATTTCGCTAGGAGCTCCTGTGAATCTTGGTTTACGACAATCTTAAATTGGAGCTGGCTGTGAATTCGTGTAAATAGTCTTCAGAAATCCTATTCGTCCAAATTTAACAAACAAATTTTGGGGACCTAATTAATTTGAATGCGCCAGGACGAATATTTTCAGTGTCCGTCAATTCCTTTTAATTCGCGAGATTTCAAGTCACTTGCAATTCACCTGTATTCACCAGCTAGGCATATAGGATTTTTTGTAAATATATCTTAATGAGACCTGTAGCTCATTGGTCAGCCTCTGGAATCCATATACTTGGGATCACGGTTCGAGTCTCGAGGCATGCAATTTTGATTACTTTTTTTTAATTGACCTTGATGGAAAATTAAAACTAATTGACACGCATTCTATTCACACTGACTGAATTAGTTTCAACAAATCAGAAAGTAGAATTTGGGCGACTTTAAACATGTTTATTCGCCGCAATCTGCCCCAAATAGTTTTTTTTTGTTTGCTGGGATTTCTGCCAGCCGTGTTAGGTAGGCGTACGTGCACGGAGCTACAAAAAACGCCACACGAGGTAAGTCAGTGCTGAAATTTTATACCATTCCCATAAATTTATATTATTATAATTCATAACTTATATATTAGTATTAAAACAGACGTAATTTCGTTGTCCCGTTAAAAAAATGTGCATTATTTTAAAAAAATGTTGTTAATAAACATTTTATTGCAACTTTTGTCGTTTTTCCATAAAATGAATTCGCTCATTTCCAATGTTTTTTTTTTATTATTTAAACTTTACACATACATTATATATATCTTCAGACTGATTACTGAAACAAGGTTGATTTTAATTACGGATCTAGATTTTATTTGCAAACTTCAAGAAAATGACGCAACGTGAGTACAATGTGCACCCTCGTTCGAATTGCGAAACTGAAAATTTGTGAGTATCTACGCAGTCATCAGTCGCAGAAGGGGATGTACATGGCAGTAAATTTGAAAGTGTAAAGGCTAAAAATTGTCTGAGAATAGTGAAAACTGTAACATTTCTGCTGATTTACATGCCAAAATTGATAACAGTTTTATGTAATAAGTTAAAACATTCAGAAAAATGTAATGTTTTTTTTTTAAAGAATTTAAACAGCTTATTTCCGTTTCGCTGCTCTAATAAATCTTCAAATTATACTTTTCAAATGATAATTCTTCTATCATCCATAATCACGTCTTTGAGAATATCACAGCCCTTGAAAAATGTTTAATCTTTACAACAAAATTATACTGGCCAGTGCCCGGTCGGCTCCCGACCATGAGACATAAACAGGGTAGGCTCGGCCAGTAATCGGCCAGCTCCCGACTTGGTGATTAGAGAAACATGTAGCCCAACCGGCTCCCGACCGGTTCCTGTCCATGAAACCCAGCCAGGGGTAGTGAAATCGTGCAAACTTATTAGTTCTCAGTCAATTTACATAAAATTCAATAAAAATTTAATATAATACAATGGTGTACCACCTTGTAATTCACTTTCTGTTGCTCTTCTGGAAATTATTTTTAAAAAAATAGGATGTACCATGATTTATTCAAATAAACATCAACTGATCTCAATAAAAATCTTTACCTCCGGTTGTTAGGTGAGTCAAAATAACTTTTTTAATCCCGTTAGCACTTTTGTTACACACTCGCGTTAGAACGATTATTTTTCAAGCACAATTACTTATCCACTGCAACCTCGTGTATTTGATGTCCGAGGAATGCTAGCGCTCCACGTTCCGTCACTGACAGTACGACTACCTCGAAACTCACGACTGGAACCAACAGGACATCTCGCGCACGAAAAGTGTAATAATATTTCACGTTTGTGCGTATAAAAAATAACCTTATAAATTTATTACACTGAAAAAAATTGCATTAAATCAAGTAGGTCAATTTACTTGGCTGATTCTACTTGAAAGAAGCAAGTATTTTCTTTTTACAAGGGACAGATTTTCTTGAATTAAGAAAATAATAGAATCAGGAGAACTATTTGAATCAAGAATATATTTACTCTATGCAAAAATTATTGAGTTCATTTGTTCCATTATACTCATTTGCATGAAGTTTAATAAAATATTGAATTAAGAATATTACATTCTCATGATAAGTAACTAAAACTCTAACCAAATGTTTCTTGATCCAAGTAAATTCATATACTTATTTTGACCACTCTTAATTGAAACGAAATCCATGTTCTTGAGACGAGAAAATGAATGTATTCCGCGAAGAAATAATTTCTCTTAGAATAATGCTTGAATATTTTCCTGCAAATAATTATTAATTTGAAACGAATGTCAGATTTACTTCGGAAATACCTATGTTATTAAGATAGAAACACATCAGTTTTTTCAACATAAGGACTGTAGGCTTGATGCAATAGACATCGCACACATCCTATGAAAATTAAAATATTGGTCTAAATTAATTTACCTCTTACTGTACAAGAATCTTATTAAATATAATAATCGACAAGTTGTCATGGTATAAAGTTGGTTCTCTTCGCTACTAACTACTATTTTGAAATTCAATGATATTGATAAAATTTAAAACATTGGTGGACATAATCAATTTTATTTATACAAATGTAGATAGGAGTTTCCAACTTTGATAAACTACTAAATTTAGGCTGACACACATATCAAATCACTCATAAAACTATAAAAAAAATTATAAGTTTATTGTGTCGTGGAGTTTTTGGTGGTAAGAATTTAAAATTTTTAAATAAATTTGAAAAAAGTGTTCTTAATTTTGAAATAATCATGCAAGACTCAAAAGTCAGTTCATTTCTAAAATTATTAAAAGGTTATGAATGTATTGCATCTATAATTTTTTTCGCTGAATATTTGTATGTATTAATCTACTTCAAACTAAACCATTTCGAGTTTGTTTAACCGTGAAACATTTTTGAGAATCGAAAAATTACTGGGAATTTTTTTCTTTGATTAAAACGGCTACCCTGAAATTATTTTTGTGTAGTGTTCAAAGTAGCAAAAAATCATCCAAACTTGAAAATAACAATAAATATTCCTGCTAAATACATGAATTCTTCATTCAATAAAAAAATATTATTTTTTGGATGCGGCTAGATTAAAATTTATTTTTAAAAAGTTAAAAATGTTGTTATGTAAACCTTATGTAATTTAAATTATACAGTTGGAAGACATAGTTGTATTTTGTTTAGACACAATTTTCGTGTTCGATAATAGCAGTTTGAAAATCACAAAAATGGCAAAATTCATGAAAGTTATAAGTAAAAAAATAGTTTTGAAAATATAAAATGATCCTGTGTTATATTTATTTGAACTAAATAACTTTTAGGCAACAGATTTTTTAAATTTAAATTAATTTTGTCTTCATGAAAAACAAATTGTTTTATTAAGCAGAAATTTTTAAAATAATTTTTAATTTTATATTCTTACTTGCTATCTGAAATAGTTAATATATTGTTTTATATGTTTATGTTATTAATTGGCAATTAAATGCTTCCCGCGTACTGTAGCGCGCATATTATGTTGCAGTTTTAAATAATTAAGTATAGATTTAGATTTTTTTGAATAAAATTAACAAAATTAAGTGTTTCTTAAGAAAATGTCTTGAACTACAAATGGTTAACATTTTGGCAATCACCCATATACTTACATAATTCTTTTTTATTATGTAAATAATAAAATGTAAATATATAATAACAAAGGAAATTTAAACCTGCAAACTAAAAATAACGCCGAGATTTTGAACCGGGCCGGGGGAGGGG
>NC_046660.1:120476362-120479630 GCF_010883055.1 Belonocnema kinseyi | reverse complement strand
AGAGAATTGAACAAGTTGATAAGTTCGTATACCTTGGTAGCTTATTTACTAGGGACGGGAAGATAGATGAGGAATTAGATAGACGAATATATGAAGGTAAGAGGGTTATTGGTAGAGCAGGTCCCCTTATCAGAAGTAAAAATATATCAAATGAAGCTAAAATGGCAATACATAATTCTATATTTATACCGACTGTACTATACAGTAGAGAGACATGGACTTATCAAGAAAAAGATAAGAGTAAAATTAACGCAATTGAAATGAGATTCATTCGAATAATAAGCGGGAAATCCCTAATGGACAAAGTAAGTAACGAGATAATTCTAAAAGAATATGGTGCAGAAGAGACGCTAGTAGACACATGGGAAAGAAATCTGTGAAGATGGTTCGGACATGTTGAGAGAATTCCAAATGAACGACTAACGAAACAAGTGTATCAAGGTAAAGTAAATGGCAACGTGCCCAGAGGTAGACCGCGGAAAGAATGAATATAATGTGTGAATGAGACCCTACTTAGAAGAGACATAAGAAGTCACAGAAACACGAGAGCCTGCATGAAAAAATGCATGGACATAAAAGAAGCTAGAGAAGTATGCCAGGACAGGAAAGTATGGCGGAAAATAGTTAATAAAGAGAGTGTCAGTAGAGTGAACGACGCCTGAAACAAAGACATTGGCTATTAATGGACCCAAGTGGGGAACCTTACATAACGGCTTCGTGAGGTTCTTCGCTTGGGGTGATTGCTAGAGAGATTGATCAGCAACCTGGGTCGGAACAGTGTTGCGGAACGAACGTGTTATTTACTTAAATAGCACGAGAATTCTGGATCAATCTGAAAAACCTCTATCCCTTCCACACACAACTCCTTTCCCCTGCCGAGTGAGTCACGCCTACCCTGAAAGGGAAATGGCTTGATGGTGTAATAATAATAATAATAATAAATAAAACAAAGTTATAAGCTTTAAAAAATGCTTAAAAATACAATTAGTACATTTGCTTGATAATTTCAAAAAATGTTATGCGTTTTTAAAGCAAAATGTTTAAGAAAAAAGAATTTAATAATATTTTTAAAAAGTTTATTAAGAACGCATTTCATTTTATTAAATAACAATTACAAAATTGACGTTTAAACATTTTTAAAATAAAATATCCGACAGTTCGGAGGACCAATTTTGTCGGATGAGACTTTTGTATCTGCTTTGGAGAGTATTCTTTATAGGTGTCACATCCTGAAGGCGGCCCTGTGGCACGCCCAGGTATGTATAAGTATCCAGCGCGAAGGTGTCGTATAGTGTTTCTATCGACGAGCTCAGGGTCTTCAGGGATGCCATTAAGTTTTCTTCGCTTCAAATAAACCTTGGCGCATTTGTTTAACCCAAATTTCATTCCAATTTCCTTAGTATATCGTTCGACAATCCTTAGAGCTAGATGTAGTTGCTCTCTGTTTTTAGCATAGATCTTAAGATCGTCCATGTAAAATACATGAGTGACCTTGTACTCTTGATCTGCAGGTTCCCGCAAAAGTACCCGTCGGAATGGCGAAGTGCTAGAGATAGTGGCAATGATGTGAGGCAAACGAGGAGTGGACTCATGGTGTCGCCCTGAAAGACACCTCTTTGAAAGTTGATCTTGTTTGTTGTCACTCGATTTTTTCCAGATGAGATAGTAAATATGGTTTTCCAAAGCGGCATCAATCTCTCTATGTACCTCACGATTTGCAGATGAACCTTTAAGCATTCCAAAAGACAGATAATAAGTATATGGGAAGTCGAATCAACAGCTTTCCGGTAATCAATCCGACAAGTGATTGGCCTGTAATTCTTCGGATCAGCTAAGTTGCCTATTTTCGGCTGAAGTATTGTGCGCCCTTCCACCAACCACTCCAGACTCTGGTCCCGGAGCGGAATAGTTCTTTATCCCTCTTAATACTTTTGTCACCTCCTCGGTAGTGATGGGTCGGCATTCTTCGTCAGGTGTTATGAGGACATCACACAGCTCCTTGAAGCTATTTACATTTTCTGAGTCTTTTTCCAGTCTATGCCGCACTTCGTAAGCTTCTCTCCAAAATACTTCGACCTCCTCTGGTTTGGGCGGATGGTCGGCAGTAACTGAAGGGTCTTGGAAGAGTCGAGACGGGTCAGAGAGAAACTGTTGATTTTCTCTGATTGACCTCTCTCTCCGCTCTAGACTTCTCTTAGCGTCAGATAGTATCCGTATTCTTTCAACAATATGCTGCCTGATGGTCAGCAGCTTTGACTTGTTAAGTGTGTGATAACGGGTTCGGAATTCACGCACAAAATTTCGAACCTTGGCGGTAAAATTCCTGCCAGATGTGATGTAGTCAATCACACACTGAATGCGGGATGCGTACTGTTTTCCCCGGCCTATCTTTATGGCGAGTTGATGCATTTGTCTTTTGGTCTTATGATCAACCGTTGATTTTGTCTAACGGTTCCCATCGGCCAAAGCTCTCGCTGCATTATACACACAACAATTGATAGCCCAGAGGTCGGATTCTTCGGAAAAATGTCCACAAAGCTCGTCATCCATTTCAGCCAGATCTTTAGGCTTTAGAGAAACCATAGTGTTGATCTTTCTTCGGGTCATAAAGCATCGTTCTTCCTCTTTCGGATGCCTGCCCGCGGTTGGTCTGAGTGTCGCCTCTTTTTCTCTGTTGCCGGCTTGTTGTAGCTTTGGTAGAGTAAGCGTTCCGCTTACATAGCCCCATTTTTGGAGTAGTTCGGCATGGTTTCGAGAACGTTGATGCGAAAAGTGCAATAGTTCCGGGTGTTTTTCGCACCATAGAGCATGCAGTCGTGCCATGTAACCCCGTTCAGGGGCCACACTCGCATCGTAGCACTCTAGCAAGTCGTGATTCAGTCGCTCCGTCCACCCAAATGTCGCGAGATCCCGCCGATCCATTGCATTGAATACATTTTCATCAGCTCCCCCAGCTCTAGATTGGTCGGCATTGTTGGCCGACCCATTGTCGGGAGCCCTGCGCGTTCTGCTGTTTTGAACCGCACTTACTACAACTGTGTTTGGTGTTGTCATTGTACTTCCCACGAAAAGCCAGGAAACGGGTTTCGTCCATCCTTGTAGTTCACCGCATGCCAGGATAAGGCTGCGTACTCTGAGAATTCGCCCGGTCTCTCAGAGTCAACATTCTAGACACCTCACCCAGGTACCATTCAGCAGAAACCATATTCAGCAGAAATCCTTGGTACAGGCAACCTCTATCCGCAACCCGAGGACGTGTTCGAATATT
>NC_046660.1:120474152-120476262 GCF_010883055.1 Belonocnema kinseyi | reverse complement strand
AGAAGCTTTGAAATACTGTGAGATTGTTTGCTTGAAAAAATGTAATTTTTGTATTTTCTATTATTTTGCATGCTATCAAAATTTAAATTTTTGATTTTTCAAGAAAATAAAAAAAGTTGCTTTAACCCTGGTAATTTTTCGTTTCATGAAAAAAGTCGTCAAGATAAATTGTTTAACTTTTCGAATACTATAAACATATGTGCAAAAATTTTTTTAATTTTGAAAGACGTGGTCTCAAAACTATTCAAAATGCGCTCACTTGTTGAATATTATATTAAAATGGCTGGCTAAAGAACTTGACCTTTAGTTTAGGACACTGAAACTGTGTGCCAGACGCCAATCTAATAGAATGATTTTTTCAAAAGTATCGTGCTCACAGACAGACAGGCATACAAACATACAGACAGACCGGCAGACAGACACATTCGTAAAAACTTACTTTTCGGATTCAGGGGGTCCCGAAACGTGGAAATTTGGCGAAAATGGGGGGGTGTCAGACTTGACACAAATCTAATACCTTTTATGATGAAAATGTAAAAAAAAAACATTAATAAAAATTTATTTGCTCTACTTTCTATGAAAAAGTGTTATCTATTTATTTTTTCTTAGCTTGTGTCATGTGTCGAAATATTTAATTTTGGTATTTTCAATGTTTTTTTTATAAATATAAGAAAAACTACGTGTACTATAAAAAAGTGATCAATAACAAATTTGTAGATATTTTTTTGGGTGCACAATGTTTGTCTTATCATTTTTTTTCCTATCCTGCATAGTTTGACCAAAAAATGTAGACAGACACATTTGTAAAAACCTGTTTTCCGGATTCAGGGGGTTTCAAAACGTGGACCTTTAGGCAAAAACTGGTGGGGGGGGGGGGGCTAATTTTACATAAATCTAATACCTTCTCTTATGAGAATGTAAAAATTATTTATTTGTCGTGGATAATCTTTTGATAGTTCTGTTTTTGGTTATAATCGTAAACATTTTTATGTATTTTTATGTATTTTTATGTATTTTGTATGATGTCAAATTTGGAATTTTTGATTTTTCAAGAAAATGTAAAAAGATGTTATGATAATCTTGTACGACATTCAAAAAACAACATTTTTCTTTCTTTGATTCTTTTTCATACCGTGCGTTATTTGGCTTAAAATGTTCATTTTCGTGTGTTTTTGGAATTTTGTAAACGCTGTGACTCTGGTAATTTTTGATTTTATGAAAAAAGTCTTTTATCCAAAATGGCTGGCTAAAAAACTTGACCTTTAGTTTAGGACACTAAACGATTGTAGGAAACGCCAATCTAATAGGTTGATTTTTTCAAAAGTTATCGCGCACACAGACAGACATACACACACAGAAAAAAGAAATGTAATATTTACTTATCAAGAATTGTAAAGGCTTTCTTGTAACTGTAATAGTATAAAATGCTCTTGATAAGAGGGTGAAAATGTCAAAATCACTTAGCATTTCCTAAATGTCACAATGAAATTAAGGTTAATTCAACGGTTATCCTTCAGTAAAATAAACCTCTATTCCCTCGTATTACATATTGAACGACATGTAAAATCCACTGAACCGAGATAACAATAGTAGTGTAGTGGACATTAGCGAAAGATCGGTACATGCTACCGATCCGATCGGTTTACTTAACTCGCCCCTAAAGTCGCAACGCAACCTATCCGCGCGGAGCACCAGGTGAATTCACGACGCAATCGGCAATGAATGGACTGCATCACCTAAAAAACATTCGTCTTTGACATTTCTTTGACAGTCGTCACATTACTTCATATTCCCACTTTGCAAGGAAGGGGTTTTATAAAAATAATACAATTTTGGATGGCACAACTTATTCACGGATCGCGTACACTTGAGAGTTTATTGGAGCAAGACGTGTTTTTGTTCCGTGACTGTTTCAGCTGACATATAGATATGATGTGAATGATACAACTTTTGTTGTGTACCGCGATGGCATGGTTGCGTATTCAGCGGTATTCAGAAGTCGTTTCCGAGGTCACCACACTCAGCTACAAATGCATTTCAAAATTATTTTACAGATCGCAACTCGTATACTAGTCTAGTGGTTAAGACTATTGACTTGCGTGCTTAGGTT
>NC_046660.1:120464388-120474142 GCF_010883055.1 Belonocnema kinseyi | reverse complement strand
CCCCCATTGCTTGCGAAATTTTAATTGTATCATAAGCATTATAACTTACAAATAACGATTAATTATAAGTATATCCGAAAATATTTATAAGAAATAACCGTGCGCTTGTTTATTAATTATTTTTTAGCAATACTTTTTCACAAGTTATAGTGCTGTCTTAACTGTTGTCTACGCCGATAGAATAATTCAGATCTCTATATTATTCGTTAAAGTTACAAGATAATTCGTAATTGCAGCATGCATACCTTCAATTTACCCATGAAATAGAAAAAAAATCGAATCAATTCTTTTGACTGAATAGTAATATTATTACTATTGAATTTATGTTGGAAAAGTTTAACATTCATAATATATTGCGTATACCATTTAAAATAGATTCAATAATAACTTTGCGCAAAGATACTCTAGATAAGTTTAAAAAAGATAGTATTGTCTACACTCTACAGTTCACAAGATCATTTGCAAGTTCTGAAATATGACTAATGTGGGACAGACTGACAGACTTCTTAATACTAGAGTGGAGGAAAATAAAAGTAAAGTTCGTTTGGGACGCTGTTATAAGAGTGTTCTTGCCAGACATACAAAGGAATTTGTTGAAAATTTGTTGAAATTTGTTGAAAAAATTTTTGGAAATACTTTATATTAAAAAATGTGCCCATTTTGCGGGCACATTCTCATCGCGCGATACGCGCGCGGCTCGCTTCGCTCGCAAGTTTGAGTGGGCCTAGGGCGCGCGACGGTTGAATCTCGCGCTTTGCGCTCGAACATAATTACACCTCGCGCTTCGCGCTCGGATATTTATTCTTTGCATTTAGAATGCAAATTTCCGACAGAAATTTGTAAACAGGTTTTGTTGGATTTTTTTCTCGTAACTTTCGTCGTTTTTCCACACATTTTTTGTTTATTTAATTTTTTTCAACGTTATTTTTCACGAATAAAACAAAAAGTAGGCGTCCTATCAAGAGGTGATTCTTAACGAAACTGCAGATGTTTTTTGGGATAACCATTTTTGTTCATTCATATTTTTTCGTATCCTACATAGTTTGTCCACAAAATGGAATTTTTCATTTTCCATTATTTTTTGTGCAATCAAAATTTGAATTTTCGATTTTTAAAGAAAATCCAAAAATTTGTTATAATAATATTTTAGTGCTTTCAAAAATAAATGTTTTTCTTTTCTTGACTTTTTTTCATATCGTGCGTTTTTCGGCTTCAAATTTTGATTTTCGGTTGATTAAGAAAATGTTGAAAACGCTATAACTCTAAGAATTTTGTTTTTATCGAAAAAGGTCATAAGTATAAATTGTTTGCTCTTTTTATTACTATAAATATCCGTACATTGAATTTTTACATTCAGAAAAAAGTGTTTTAAAAAATGTTCGAAATGCGCTCACTTTTTGAATTTTTATAAAAAATGGTTGGTTCACGAACTCGTCCTTTCTTTTAGGACCTAAAAAAAGTGTGCCAAAGATAAATTTGATTCGTCCATTTTTTCGAGAGTTATCGTGTTCACGGACGGATGGCCGGACGGACAGACAGACAGACGCCATCGTGAAAACCTTATTTTCGGATTCAGGGGGTCTCGAAACGTGGAGATCCGTTGGAAAAGTGTGATGTCAAATTTCCGACAATTCTAATACTTTCTCAATCATAAATGATGAAAATGTAAAAAACAAAAGTAGTTATCTACACTATAAGAAAAATCTAGTGAATTTTACATCTCTAGTGGATGTGAATAAAAGGACCCTCATGTCTCGGAGTAAGGTTACGAAAATTTGTAAGAATCCATCTAGCGATGAATTTTGCTATGGCAGCTGTTGTGATATTCCAATTCGGGCGGTAATTTTACACACGAAAAAGTGAAATGCATTCTGTGAAAAAATAATATAAAATCTATTAAGACGACAGGATTCGAACACTGGAAGCTCAAACCTCGTACAATTTCGTTGAGATTGAAGAAACACAAGCCGGACATGTTACCACCTACCTAAACTACATAAGATACTATGGGTATTTTTGGAAGTTTAAATATTCCGTAACAAAAATATGAAATATGCGTTTTGAATAACCGCATTTTTTCCGTTCCAGTAGGAGAAAATGTAAAAGGAAAGATAAGAATAATTAAACTTTATCTATTCTTGTGTGAAAGCTGTCAACAAATTTGAACATAGTAGTCAATTTCATCGTATTAGGAATTAAAATGCTCCAAAGTTAGAGGATGAAGGCATCGATAAACAACGAAAACGAAAGACGCTTTCGTATTCACACAGGGGCGTCGGAACGATTTTTTTCATGGGTGGGCTCACCGGAAACATGTTCAAAAATATAAATTTAAGATGAATATTAAGTTTATTTTATTATTAGATTAAGTGATGTGATGGGTGGGCTCAAGCTACCCAGCCCACACGGCTCCGACGCTCCTGTATTCACATATTATTTGATAAACCATTCTAAATTTGCAATTAATTAGAAATAAAAAAACTTACAGTTTCCGTTAGGGTAAAATAAAAGATCTTTGGTCAAATTAAAAATCTCAATGTAATTTTCAATTTTAGGAAACTGATTTTACTGACGCATGGTATTTGTACACTCTGCGACAGAATTTTCTCTTCTGAATGTAAAGTTCGTACGACGGAATGTGTCACTTTGTTTTTATTGAGTGTGTAATATTGCAATACTGTTCGAGGGTCCTTTTATTTATATCGGATGTAAGTTCCCACACTTTTGTGAAATCACACAGTGTAGTGTGTGATATTTACAATGATACAATATGTAATTTTCTGAAACTTTTTTGCTAATATATTTAATTATATGGAAAAATGAGGTTTCATGAATCTAGATTATCTTTACCCTTCTCTTATTTGTAATGTGTTTATAAAGCATAATTCTGGTGTGTTTATAACGGATTTATTTTTTAAATCTCGCTTGATTCTCACGTATCAAAGAAAGAACATCGTGGTTTCCTTACTGTTCTTAACTGTTCAAATTTTCCTTGCCTTGATAAGGGTACTGTATGAATACCGAAACTATGGTATAGTTAATATTACATAGCAATGAGGAGAGCACCGTTATCACCGTCCTCACATACCATTCGTTACGAAAAATTGCCCAAGCCATGAAGGGACCCGTTCATATTTGGAACGGTAAAAATTAAGAAAGGTAAAATTTCAGAATGGGTTATAATAAATAATGGTAAAACTTAGGAATAGCAAACAGTAGGAAAGAGTAATAAATCGGAAATCCAAAACTCTGAAAGATATTTCTTCGGAAACCAAAGAAGCGGAATGGGTGAAAATTCAGAAGCGTTAAAATTAGGAGGGTGAAAAATAAGGAATATGTAAATATACGGAGAGCTGTTGTACGTTGAAAATTGTTTTTAAATTATATAATGATAAAAAATAATTATTTTTCGTGAAAATGTTAAAATTACGGATATCAAAAATTTATTATGATATGCTATTCAAATTTACTGTGATAAATATTTGTATGCGACCATAAATAAAAAAAACTATAGACCTGCTAATAGCAACATTTATTTACTATTCCGAATTTTTCTACTTTCCGAATTTTTCCTCTCCGTATTTTTACTTATTCCTAATTGTTCACCCTCCTAATTTTAACGTTTCCGAATTTTTACCCATTCCGCTTCTTTGGTTTCCGAATAAATACTATTCAGAGTTTTGGATTTCTGACTTATTCCTTTTTCCGAATTTTTGGTATTCCTAAGTTTTACGATTATGTAATATAACCCATTCTGAAATTTTACCTTTCTTAAATTTTATCCGTTCCGAAAAAGGAACGGGTCCCGCCATGAAGACGGCTCTCCTCCATGGCATGTAGTGTATTTTTTTTTAGTAGAAACACGTAAAATGGAAAGCGCGTTTTGCTGGCGAGTTATTGAATGTTATATCTCTTTTCAACTTAGTGAATCAAGCGCATGTATAAAGGCACTGAGAAGGAAATGTGGCACTTACCCATTCTTAAATACACATTTTTATTTTTTATGACACATCTTCGAAAATTTTGGATAATTTTTGTATCGCGAAAACAATTTTAAACAAACGAGAAAACCAGAGCTGTCGGAGCAAATAAAAACTAACTAAAAAATTATTGTTGAAAAACAATTATTGAAATAAAATTTTGACAATTTCACTCAGATATCGTTCTATGATGCGATTACTGGGACAATCAGGCTTTTCTGGTGTTTCAGTCATCGCGACCTGTATTTTGGCACAAAAAAGATGCTAGGTTGAGCTTTTAGCGATTTTCGCCTGTGTGCTAGAGTGAGATAAATCTATTGCACCGTCGTGCGTCAGAGTTAAGTTAATTTTAATCAAACAGCTGCATTTTTAACCAAAAAAGTTTCCAAGAAAGAAGTTTTCTGCTGAACAAGATGAATTTTCAATTCAAAAATATAAACATTCAGCAAAGCAGACAAATTTTCCATGACAAAGTTTCATATAAAACAAAATCGTTGCAATTTTCAAAAAAGTCACATTTTAAATCCAAAAGGACAAAAATTCTTAACAAAAAATGTAATAATTGATATTAAAACAAAAGAGCATTTTTTTCTACATCTTAAATAGTCGAAATTATTGAAAAAGATGAATGCTAAACCAAGAATGATTTGATTCAAATTTCAACCAATTTTAATTTTATTTTAATTTTAAATAAAAACACAGTAAAATTCTACCAAAGAATACGAGTTTTCAACAAAATAGTAAGCACCTCAACTAAGACTGATTAATTTTTACTAAACATCTGCATTTTCAACCAGCCAACTCCATTTGTAACCAAAACAGATTTTCCACAAAAAGTAAACACGAAAAACGATAAATGTTAAAGAAATAATGTAATTCCAATTAGCTTTGGCAAAATTGATTTTGAACCAAATAAAAAGAATTTTCAACGAAATAGTGTAATTGTTGAAGCGATGGATCTTCATGTAGTAAAATAAATTTTTCACAAAATAGTTCAAAAATACTTTTTTTGAAGATTCTTCTTTTTTCCTGTCTTCATGAACTCTCCCCTTTTTCTCATTTTTAACTCATATGTGAATTAAATAAATCGATTTTGATTAAAATTCAACCGCTTGGTCGGAAGTTTATCTACTTTTGTAAAAATTTTATTTTGACTACGTTAAGATCAATAGCTTTCTTTGAAAAATTAACTATTATGTTGAAAAAAGTTTTATTTGGTTCAAAATGAATTTTTTAAACTGCTAATTGAAATTACATTATTTGTTAAAAATTGGTCATTTTTCGTGTTTAATTTTTGTAAGAAATTTAACTACTTTGGTTAAAAATGCAGCTGTTTGGTTAAAATTAATTAGTTTTTGCTGAGGTTCTTATTATTTTGAAAAATGGTATTCTTTGATACAGTTTAACTGTTTTCTATTTCAAATTAAAATACTTTTTGGTTGAAATATCAACCATTCCATTTTTTGTTGAGCATTCGCCTCTCTTGACAAATTAAATATGATTTTTTATGAAACATTATTTTTTCTGTAGAAATATGAACTATTTGGTTGAAAATGCAATTTTTTTCTTGAACATTTGTCTTTTTGGATGCAAAAGTCATCCGTCATTAAAGAAAAATTCCTCATTGAAAAATGTTTTGGTTAAACATGCAGCTCTTTGTTTAAAATTAATTGTTTTTTAGAGGTTTAGCTATTATATGTTAAAAATTTATATTTATAGGTTGAATTGAACTGTTTTGTATTTGAAATTAACATATTTTTTGGTCGCAATGTCAATCATTCTTTTTTTTTTGTTGAAAATTGACATTTTTTAAACAAATTAAATAATTTTTCATGAAACATTATTGTTTTATGTTGAAATATCAACTTCTCGGTTGAAAATGCAATTGTTTTGTTGTACATTTGTCTTTTTGGATGCGAAATTCATCCGTCTTGACAGAAAAGTTCCTCGTTGAAAACTGTTTTGGTTAAACATGCATTATGAAAACAACTTTAATTTATTTTACATATTCTTTTTAAGGGTGTCATACAGAACCCATGGTCATTTTTTTACAGGATATATCGTCAATGGAGGAACTATTGGTTGCGGGGAATAGAGATTGACCCCTTCTCCAAATTAAAGATTAGAATTTTGCACTTAAACTTTATGTAATAGGTCAACTTGGTTATTTTTAATTTTAATACTTTTTATCAGATACTTATTATTTTTAAGTAGAACTTTAGAGTTCATCCAACGGTGAATTCATTCAAACTCCACCATTTTTATTTGTATAAGTTGTTTTTTAAAGATTTTTGTAAATGTTGGAAAGTGTTAATTATCTGAGATGTAAATTTAATAAAAAATAATTAATTACATGGTTAATGACTTCAGGGAAATGAAAGGACCTGATTGATGTTAGAGATCCTTCATTAACATTTGCTCGATTGCATTTTGCTCGAGCTTAAGGGCATGCTCTGCGGCGACCACGTGACCAAACCATTCCCCGGTTATGAACATTTTATCTTGGTGTTCACCATGTCCAAAGGCAATGATATATCGCCCTCAAAGTGTAGAATTTAGGGAATGAGACAATAAAATGCGTTTTTATATTCAGTTTCAGTAATAATTTTGAAAAAAGTTATCCGCGGGAAAGTAAATATGCCAAATTATTTTCATTCCTTTTTGTACTCACTGTGTCCACACGGATTTAGATATTGTGTTTCAAATTTTGCAGATTAAATAAACAGAACTAAAGAACGTTTTTATACATCAATATTTTTATAATTTCAAAGAAAGTTTATTTATAACTTGATAAAATAGGATATTACCATTCGAGTTGTAGCACTTGGCAGATAATTTTTGGTTGGATGTATTTCAGATTTTTTAATTCGCGTATATTGAGCACTGACACAAATTTTGGACATTCTGTATAACTTTCTAAATCGCTAGAAATCGCTAAAAACGATCCAAAAATAATGATAGGTTACGTGTCTGCACATAATTGTTTGTTAATTCACAAAGAACGTACAAATCTGATTGATTATATTATATTTTTTAAATGTGCAGACGATGCAGTCCAAAATTTGTGTCAGTGTTTAATATACGCGGATCAAAAAATCTGAAACGCATCAAAACAAAAATGATCTACAAAGTGCTACAACTCGAATAATAATATCCTATTTTACCAACTTATAAATAAACTTTCTTTGACATTATAGATATATCCATGCATACAAACGTTCTTTAGAGATTTTCATTTTATCTGTCAAATTTTAAACACGATATCTCAATCCGTGTGAATACAGTGAGCACCAACAAAAAAAAGAAAATAATTTTGCATATTTACTTTTCTTACGGATAATTTTTTCAAAATTATTACTCAAACTAAATAAAAAAACGCAATTCATTGTAATATTTCGTAAATTCAAAACTTTGTGAGCGATATATCATTTTCTTTGGACATAGAGAACACAAAAAAAAAATTCATAACCGGGGACTTGTTTGGTCACGTGGACATCGAAGTTCATGCCCTTAATTATTTTAGAAGATCAGGTAGGTCAGCAATGATGATTATAGTAAAGCTATAACTATTAAACTGCCATGATGTAATGAATCCCAGTTTATAATATGAGAGGATACAAAGCATTGCATTTTGCTCCATTTTGATACACTTTGAATCTGAACATCGATGAAGAGAAATTAAGATTATGATTCTCTTACATATTTTTTAAAAAGGGGCTCTGAAGTGATTGCAAGTATGGACTCTCGAGACGTCAACTAATGTTAATAAACTATCTCGAACATAAACCAGGTCCTTTTATTTGATTGAATTAGGTCAGAAAACATTTTATTTATTGTAATAATAATTTTTTTAATTTTTGCAGGCAATTCCAAAAAATCAGACCTAAGTGGGGCCACAAGAGAGGGAGGAATAAGAGGACCTCCACACGGTAAATCCTCAAGTCCAGAAATTTTGTATCGAAAAATTTCCATACTTGTATGGCTTGATTACTTCCAATACATGTATTGGAAATTTACCACAAATTTTTCTTACAGTGAAATTCGATTTTTGAATATTCAGTTAATCCTTTCCCACGAATTACTTATATTTATATTTTATAATACTTACGTATACATACATACATATAAGTATATATATATATATATATATATTGCTTTTTTATCTATGATTTTGGCTAGTATCGGTACAGTAATTGAACTGCAATTCACCCAGTACTGCTCCAGTACACGTTTGCCAAGTATTGTCTAGACGTTGGTATGGCCAATTTACCCAGCAGTGCACCAGCACTGATCCGCCAAGATTTGTCTGGACGCTGGCAAGACCACTGGCTCAGTACTGCGCCAGATGTAAGTTACGACTCAATGCAGGCATTTCTCATTGGGCTGTTGGAGTGCTACGATACCAGTATGGCCCCTGGGCGACAAAGTTACATCCATGGCGTGACTGCATACTCCGTGGTGCGAAAAAACACCCATAGCTCTCACAGTTTTCACATAAAATACTGCGAAACCGTCCCGGCGAACTCCGGAAAAAGGGATATATAAGCGGAGCTCCTACTCAACCGCAGCTGGAACAAACCGGCAAAAGAAAAAGAGAGGCGACTCTGAGACCAGCCTCGAGCAGACATGCAATAGAGGAAGAACGATGCTGCGAGATCCGAAAAAAATTAACAACATCCAGGTTTCTCTCACGCATAAAGATCTGGCTAAACTGGATGACGAGCTGCGTGGAGATTTTTCCGAAGGGTCTAACCCGGGACGATCAATTGCGGTGTGTATAATGCAGCGAGAGCTTTGACAGGTGCAAACCGTAAAATAGAACAAACCGCTGATCATAAGACCAAAACACGAAAACATTAAATGACCTTGAAGATAGACTGGGACAGACAGTACGCGTCCCGCAATTAGTGCGTGATTGATTACATAAAATCCGGCAGGAACTTCACCGTCAAGGTTCAATCGTTTGCAATCGAACTGCGAATTCGTTATCACACATTGAACAAGCCAAAGGTGCTCCCCAGACACTGCGAAACAAAATTTGAAAATTTGCTGGACTACAGACTTGGACCCATAAAAGGGAACTTCGTGGTCGAACCATTGGGCCGGAGTTCGAGACAACTGAGTGACGGTTTCCCACAAATTTTTATGAATTTTCAATTTTTCATGATTCTTTGCATACAATGTAGGATAATGATAATGAAAGGCATTGGTATCTCATTCTGGCAAGTATCTAAATCTAAAGAAGTGTGGAATGCTTATGTAATAAAAAAAAGCAAAACACCATGGACCAGAAGGGGGTCAAATACGACAAAACGTGAACCGATAAACGTCTGAACGCACCTATATGGACAATTTTAAAGATAGAAAATTAAAAGTTTGTAACCATTTTTAAATCTCTATTCTTGAAAACATGAACTCAAATAAATTAAGAAAAAAAACTGAAAACCCCCATGGAGCGGAAGGGGGTCAAATGCGACAAAACGTGCCCCGATAAACGTCCTAACGCACCTATACGGACAATTTTGAGATGTAATTTAGAGTTTGTGAAAATTTTAAAATCGATATTATTTCAAATATCACCCCAAGTTGAAATAATTTTTATAAAATCGAACCAATAATCGTCTAAATGCGCTTATTTGGACAATTTTAAGATGGATTTCACAGTTTGTATAAGTTCTTTGAGAGGGTTCCCAGGGCACGGTTCTTGATCAGATTTGACACTTTTTTGGCGATGGAGCCAGCGGCGTAGCCAGGGAGGCTTTGGGGGCTTAAGC
>NC_046660.1:120451742-120464378 GCF_010883055.1 Belonocnema kinseyi | reverse complement strand
TTAAGCCCCCCCCCCCCTCACCGAAAAAAATCCTGGCAACACCGCTGGATGGAGCATTAATTTTAACTTTCTTTTTACCTCGTGAATAATGTGTGTCAAAATGAAGAGTAATAAAGCAGAAAAATTATTTCTTTTATGGAGGAAACAAATATGTTTTTATTTGTTACCACAAAAGAACGATTTGGCGAATCCACATATCGAAGACTCCAAAACGTATATTTTGGGTCTACCCTAATATATATCCCACCTCTGATTATGTGTTTGTAATCATAATGGTTAATTCTGGGCTGTATACGCTTCAGATATAATGCAAAGTGTAAAGTCACTGCGATGGCAGCGGTAGTCAGGTATCGCTTCTAGTTCTTATTTATATAAATGATCAGCGAATAATTCACTTTTGAGTGCCTAAAATAACGATCACGCCACAAAAAAAACTAAACTTAAATTTTGTTGCATGTCAAATTTCCCGCTTTTAAAGTTTACATGTTATTTGGCGAAAGTTTATCATGCGATGAAATAAAAGCTGGCGTCTGCTACGGCGTACTTAGCAGCAATGGGATAACGGCATAGTATAAGTGAATTCGAGCTATAAATCATGACAGCAGATTTAAAACAACACAGAAAAAACAAAAGTTAAAAATTATTGCAGGTAAGACTTGCAACAGTTAAAAATCGAAAATATTTCGGCAAAAGTTTCACCTAGGTTAGGAAAACAATTCTGATCTCGTCTACTGCGTAACAGAAATCACGAGAAAAAAAAGTACTCTTACTGATATCTCTCCTCCGAAATAAATTAGACTATTGTAGAGGAATTAAAACTTACTTAATACCATTTAGCAAAAAGCTCAAAAAGCAACTAACAGATGGGAATCCCCGGTTCTCTCCAATTTCATGAAGTTAAACGACGATAGATAGCGCTGGCGTCACAATTCTCGCTACATCTCGAATAAAAATGGAGCGATTATAAGGCGAAATATTATCCAGGTAACGTTAAAAATCGGAAATTATCTTTGATTCATGTAAAGTTTATCCGGTAAGGTTAATTTTTGTTGTGGTAAATCTTTCACATGGAATCGATGTAAACTTGATCTTTCGGTTTTTCTGTGATAACATGCCTAGATACCTTCTTCACCTAATTAGCACATTGAAATGCAGCATCGTAATACCATTTAGTAAGTGAATGTTGTTAATTATGATAGTATTACTCATTTCTACAGTAACAAAATTCTCACAGTTTTTTTTAGGATAATGTGCTGAAGATGCTCATATGATACTGAAATATCATGATCCCACACGGAGAAAAATGGATGTTTAAATGTAGATGAGCAAACGTAAGATTGCGCCGCCTATATACAGAAATTCATGCCGAACATCTACTATCTTTTTGTGATGTTAGACGTATAAACGTGTTTATGTTGAATTGAAACACATTACAATTTTGCAAAATTTCCAAATAATCAAAATTAGCTAGCCTTAGTTAAAATCTGATACGCACTTTTTTCTTATTTTTACAGTTTTTGTGAAATTTCAACGTTTTGAGACCCCTCAATCTGGAAAACAAGTTTTTACGAATGTGTCCATTTGTATGCCTATCTGTCTGCCTGTATGTGTGTCTGTATGCCTTTATGTATATCTGTGTGCGCGATAACTTTTGAAAAAAAATTAATCTATTAGATTCGCCTTTCGTATACTCGTTCAGTGTCCTAAACTAAAGGTCAAATTCGTTAGCCAGCCATTTTGGATATAAATTTAAAAACTGGGCATATTTTGAATATTTTTGAGACTATTTTTTTCAAAATTCCAAAATTCTTTGTACAGTTATTCATAGTATTCGAAAATTCAAACAAATTATCCTAATGGCTTTTTTCATCAAATCAAAAATTACCAGAGTTATAGAATTTACAAAATTCCAAAAATCTCACGAAAATGAACATTTTAAGCAAATAACGTATGATATGAATAAAAATAAAAAAATAAATAAAAATATTGCTTTACGAATGGCCTACAATATTATCATAAAAACTTTTTGAATTTTTTCGAAAAATGGAAAATTCAAATTTTGACCGCACAAAAAATAATCAAAGATTGCATTTTTTGGTCAAATTATGCAAGATAGGAAAAAAATGATAAGACAAACATTGTTCACCCAATAAAATATCTACAAATTTGTTATTAATCACTTTTTATAGGACACGTAGTTTTTGTTTTATTTATAGAAAAACATTGAAAATACACAAATTAAATTTTTTGACACACGACACAAGCTAAGAAAAAATAAATAGATAAAATTTTGTCACCGAAAGTAGAGCAAACAAATTTTTATTCATCTTTTTTTCTACATTCTCATCAGAGACGGCATTAGATTTAAGTAAAATTTGACCCCCTCCAGTTTTTGTCAAAAGGTGCACGTTTTGAAATCCCCTAAATCCGAAAAACAGATTTTTACAAATGTGTTTTTTGTCTACCAAAAAAAGTATTTTTAACCAATAAGATTAATTTTATACAAAAAGACGAATTTTTCACAAATTGCACGAATTTAAAAAAAAAATGGTTTTATTTTTAAATCAAACATATCAATTTTTAACCAAATACTTGAATTTTTATCTAAAATGATTAAATTTTAAGACAAAATATAATACTTGAATTTCCCGTTATAAATTTAATTCTGAAAAAATCGGATTTTCAGAAAAATAGTTAAATTGTCGGTAAAAAAATCTCTTTTCATGCAAAGATAAAACAAGTTTTCAATGAAATAGCTCATTTTTCCGCTGAAGAAATAAATTTTTAAGAAAAATGATGAATCTTCAATTTAAAAAATTATTAATTTTCACAAACGAGTTTATTTTTCAACGAAGTATGTTTATTTGTTACATAAAAGATTAATTTTCATCTAAAATGATTAATAATTGACTGGAATACTTTATTTTTTAACCAAATAGAAGAATTTTTAAATGAGGAGATAACCTTTCAAAGAAAAAACTCATTTTCTTCCAGAAGAGTAGATTTTTTATTTAAAAAACTCGATTTCTGGACAACATACATACGTGAATTTTGAACTACTGAAATGTAACATACATTGGTGTAGTGAATTTAATATGTATGTGTATTAAATTTAATATACATGTCAGAATAGTAGTTTGCGTGAAAACTTAGCTTGCTTTAATTTCTTTAAATCTTGTCAAATATTCTTAACTAAATTAATAATCCAGAATTCTTTGACTGAATTGTTATTTTTTATGAAAGCGCGTTGTACGGGTGAAACTTTTGACTAATTTTGCTCTAAATGGTCAAAATTTAAGGCGAAGACAGTTAAATGTAGGTTAGGTCTTTTATTTGCCTAATTGGACTTTTCGACTTGAACTTTTCGGAACTATTTTGACTTCAACTTTTTGACTTTATTGCTAAACTCATTTTGAATTTGTGAAAAATGGAATTATCTAATTTATCTTGTAAGTGAATAAAATAAATGTATATGAAATTTAATATTGTCGCCCTTGATGACGATTTCATATGCTTTATAGATTAATTTTTATACACATGGGTATAGTAAATTTAATATTATTGTCAACACAGGCGATGAATAGGTTGCTTCACACCCTTTATTTAAGCTAAGGTTGGAAATCGATCGGTGAGAATCGATTTTTCGATTCCTAGAAATCGAAGAATCGACGCTAGGAATCACTTCTTCCCCCCCCCCCCCCCCCCCCCCCGGATAAAAACCCCACGCGAATTTAAAGTCTTTTCAAAAATTGTTAATTTAATATTTATTATAGCTTGAATTAAATATTTCAATTCAAAGTCAGTTTTAAATTAAATATTAAAAAAAAATTATTAAGTGGTAGTAAAAATTAATGTAAACAGGGAAAAAAATACATTTTTCAAAGTTTTATGAAAAAATAATAATTAATAATAATAATTATTATTAATATTCAGGATTGAGACCGCCACAGCCCCTGACGCTTGGGTGATCTCGTTGCGTCCCCTCATACGCCTTAAGTATGGCCCCAAAGCCCTCTCCATAAGGAGAGGACCGCAGCCACGCTGCGCTGTTGGCTGATATTTCAGACTCATTGATGCAATAACTGCCTGTTACTGTTACACGTTTACCCGCAATCGCAGGGCAGTGATAGATAATATGAGTAGAAGTCTCATTATCCTTTCCGCAGAGACGACAGAAGGGACTTTCTTCAAGCCCTATCTTATGTCTGTGATACCGGAGATTTCCATGTCCTATAAACATTTCTGTTAGGACTTTGACTTTATTCCTCCCTAGCTTGAGTATTTCCTTCGCTCGATGAGGGTTTAGCTTTGAGCCCAAAAGTATTTTATTATGAATTTCATGATTGCTTTACATTATTATGAATATTAAATCAACTTCTCCACATGTCCGAATCAATGGAAGACAAAAACAAAAGCATTTTCAAGTGCTTTCCAGAGAGCCTGCTATAAATTAAATTTCTTTTCCACTTCAAGGAAATTTCAATTTGGTGGATTTTTTCGATATGCTTTTGTATAAATGATGTACTATTAAGATAGTTTAACTCCACTTCCACTTGGAAGACCTCACTGTTTTATTTCCTAATTTTGTGAAATACATCTACACTTCACTTGAAGGAGCCATTCCATATTTTTACCATATATACGATACAAAAACGCTAAGTCGCAACCTAACCTAAAATCTAAGGGTGCAATCTTATACATGCGCAAAATACAAAACATAAAATGAAGTCAATTACAGAACTTTTTTATTTCGGTCTTCTTATACGTATTTTGTATAATTGGCTGTTTGTTTTCTGCTTTGCGCCCTTAAGATGCTCTGTGGTTTGCTAGAATTAAAGTCGATTCCGGCAAAGAATCGATTCTCTGAAGGTGAAAATCAATTCCGAAGAATCGATTCTCGGGCTTAATTATACGTTTACAAATCTGCTGTTCGACGGAAAAACCTAGTAAGTGACTGTTGCTATAGAGGTTATTTTCTCATCCGCATGTATCGGAAAACAGTCTCTATGGAAAAAGTCACTTACTAGGTTTTTCCTTTGGACAGCAGAAATAATTCATCAATAAATTCCTTAAATAATCAAAAATAAATAAACTCAAATATTTACAGCCGTTACTTCACATAATTATAAACTTTATGTAACATCTTCGATATCACAAGCCACATCAATTTTGTACTAATTGGTTGGTAATTTAACCAAATGTTGTGGAAAAATTGAGAATAATATTGTTTAAGAAGAGCACTAACGTTGTTATCATAAACCTTTATCCCACTTTTGAATTTTAAAAAAGGATCCTTCATTTCAACAGTAAATCCTTTAATTTTATCACGATTATTATTAAAGATATAGTAGATAATATTAATAAATAAACATATTAGTTTACAGTGTGGAGATAAGAAAGTATATTTGATCAAATCCGCAATATCAAGTCTCTAAAAATTAAATGCTATAATTTAGAAAATGTTATGGACATCATAAAAAGCATAAGATAATTTTCTTTTATTGATAGTAACGTAATAGAATTAATGCATTTGTATTTCACGAATACTATAGAACTCGAAAGAACTCCAAACGCCATTCGCCCTGTATACTTTACGAATAACGTTAGAGATCTTCACAAGATATGTAATAAAGGTCATCAATAAGGAATATCGTCTTTACGACGGGTGATTTCTACTGTTTGACATTCCGATAGCACGATTCGCGATTATTACTCAAATGGACTGTAACCAGACCCATAAAAAACTTCCGGGAATCTCCCATGTATTTGTAACCACAAGCTGATGAATATTAACCAGCAAACAGCGGCTGACTGCAGGAACTGAGAGTAGAGTGGACCCAAGGGGTGGAGGCAGTGGCTGGTTGGAGCAAGAGGGGCGGGAGTGGGAACGAGAGCGAGAGCGCGAGTAGGAGGGTACATATTCATGACGTTAACGAGCCTCCGTCGAACGTTTAATTCCGCCAACCGCCTGAGTTGGGTTAGGGTAACTCGCTCGGTAAACACGAACCCTAACTAACCGTGCAACCCTGTCGTCTCTGTCCCGAGATGTCTCCGCCACGATGTTTGCTTTCTGCATCACGCAGAATAACTTCTGCAACGATCGTCATCCGCGGACGCTGCTGACGCACTGCAGCCACTGTGCATCCGTGCACAGGTAAATTTTCAAGAGAAGCTTTAAATATATATTAATTTTAAGGAAATTAATTTTTCTTTCGCACGTAACCTGTATAATAGCACTCTCGACGCTGCACTCTGGAAAGGCCCAGCTGATCTGCCACAGGGGCCAACAATAGCTGCCCTCGTCGGATGTATAAAAAAATATCTAAGCCCGATTCCTGGTTTAAAAATAAATGAAAAATGGCTTCAAGAAGGAAGCTGGGATGAATGTGAAATTTTTGCAGAACATGTTTTTGACATGAATTTTTTAAACCTGATTTTTGGATATTAGGGCCGTATCCATTTCAAATGAGGCAGGCAGTTCATGAACAAGTTATAGAGTCATTTTCCACTCAAATATAATGTTTTTTCAAAGGAAATGAGACGAATTAGTGCGCTAAATCCAAATCTGGCGTCAGAAATGTTCCATCACACTAGGTTTTCGACAAATCCTAACCTAAAAGTGCAAAAAACACATTTTTTTTGCTATATTCAAGAATTTTTCTCAAGGTGAATAAATTTTGTTTCTAAAAACTAATTACGGTATTGGAAACTATACTCACTTTTACTAAGAACTTTTAGGTTAGGATATCTCGGAAACCTAGGGTGATGGAAAACTGACAGATTTTTTAAAAATTCTGTATGTAAAGGTAACCATGAATCTGCTTGAAGAAGGTGATGGTTTGGAGTTTGTTCAAAAAAGATGCTCTATCTGAGTCTGATTGAAATAGGTGTTCGTTCGCAGTTTAGTCGAAAAAAGCGTTCGTTCGACGAAGTATTTTATTCTTGAAATTTTGTAGTGATATCACTGACATAGGGGATCGACATTTTTCAAAAGTAAAGATTCATTTTTCGATTTAGGCTTCTAATTCGTACTACTTTTGCATAATTATATAAAAGTAAGATAATACAATATCACTTTTTACATTTATTTTAAAATTACTATATTATGTATTAAGTGTTGTATGCCGTGCCATGTGATAAGCATTGAATGAAATAATGTTTTGCAAACGTCTAGAATAATTATCGTTCTCGTCCATTAATAAATACGTACACATGATGTAATAAATAACAATATGATACATTTAGTAAAAAGAATTAAAGGTTCCTATTGTATACTCTTATATTTTTCAAACAAACTTATATATTTTTTTGAAATAAACATGATCATCGAAATGAAATTGTAATCATCTAAAGTCTAAGAACCCTCAGTAGTAGCATTTGAAATCGAAATGAAGGGGCTATGAAGAAGCCATAAGACTCATTCTTTGGTTGCGGATAGAGGGTCCCTGTACGAAGGGTTTCTCCTAAATATTAGTTACAATAAATAATGAGCAGTCCCGGGCAATTGTCCGAAGATATTAACCCTCAAGCGAAGGCTTAACAAAAGTGCTAAAAGTTGAATGTTACCTGGTTCCTCCGAAGCCCCTAGATCTGGTTGAAATGGATACCTCCCTTCTTGAGAATTTTTCGGAAGAGTCCGACCTATGGACCATCAATTGCTCAGTTTATCATGATGCGAGGGCTTTGGCTGATTCAAATCAAAGGCTAAAACCTACGACGGATCAAAATACCGAAATACACTTGTACCAACAAAACAAGATGATTGGGTGGGCAAGACAGAATACCTTCCGTATTCAGTGTGTGATTGACTAGATAAACTCTGATAGAAGGTTCAAGGAAAGGGTTTGAAAATGCGTCTAAAAACTAAGGATCTACCATCACACAGTTAACTATAGTCAACGTGGCTCACAATCAAGCAGCATATTGTAGATAAAATACGTGCGTTATCTGACGCAAGGAGAAGAATACAGAATAGGGAGGATATACAGTTTCTCGCTGAACCATTGCGTATCGTCAGCGCTCTCCCTGTTTCTGTCAAAAATCCACCGAATCCCAACGAGGTAGATACTTTTTGAAGAGAGGTATATACAATCCAGGAGACACGGGAGTTAAAGAAAGTACTAGTAATATCATCTGCTTCAAGGAGTTTTGCGAAAATCTCATAACATCTGATTAGAAATGTCCATCAATCACTGCCGAAGAGGTGATATAACACTTAGGAGTAGGAAGAACTTTTCCGCTGCAGGACCAGATGGTATCAAAAACTGCTGATGAAAGAAATTTAATTCTACACACCAACATCTGGCCCGCATATCTACCGCATATTTAAAGTCAGAAACGCCAATTCGGCAGTTGCTAGTGTATAAGGGTGATTCTTAAAAATTCATCCACTTGGGAAAGTGTAACTTCTGAAATAAAAAATGGTTCGAAATGACTGCAAATTTTTGTTTATCTTATAGTACTAACTGTTGAGAATGGCTCACATAATCTGAGGATAGTGAAATCGTGCAAACTAATTAGTTCTCATTGACTTTATATAAAATTTAGTACCAATTATGCTTTTCATATGATGCCATAATTCATCAATAATAATAATAATAATTCATTGAAAATAAATATTTATTGTTAATAAATAATCATATGTATAATAATATCAATTCTAGACACAAAATTACGTGTAATAATATGATTTAGTAAAGAATAATTAATGTTTTTACTATCGAAAACAAAATTACATAATAGTAAAATTGTTATAAACTTAAGGGATTACCCTCGGTAATAGAATTACAAGTCAGAATCGTTTCATATTTGGATGACAGTTGCATTAAAATGCACTGAAGCTCTGGTTAAAATTTTGGAATCTTTCAGAGCTTCATAATCAAGAAATCAATGATGGAAAATAACATGTGGTCTTATGAGAAGACGTACTTTTTGTAGCATATAAGAAGATGGAGAAATGAAAAAATTCAGACATATCAAATGTTATAGGAAATTCATATCCGCTTCGAAAAGCATCACTCAGAGCCTACACCGAAAAAAATATGTAACTATATTAGTTCTACTATACCTTGGACAAATAAGCTTCGCATACATTAGAACTCAGTAGGTAAAAAAGTCGAACTGGATCTCTTCATTTCATTTGTAATTTTATCGGTTTTAGTATAGAACCGACTCTATAGCAATACCGAATTACATCAATTAAGTAAGTATTAAAATGGAGCAGTTCTTCATGTAGAACTCGCAACATTCATAAGTTCAATATCAGCTATTCTAAAGCATAAAAACAGAATATGTGTTGGGAAAAATTAAACAATAATTATTTAAATATCAAATCTCGCGTGATCTCAAATTTAAATGGTGCACGTAAATAATTAAAGTAACAAACAACGCTCATACAATAAAGTTCTAGAGTTAAGGATGATAAACGGTCAAAGTTATGTTAATGATGTATTGAGACAGTTACAGATATAGAACACTATCGGATCAATCAAAGAACGCCAACTGATCAAATGAAGCAAGATTTCGATTGTTCGCAATACAAAATGCAAACAGATTGTTGATCTAACCTGGTATGTACTGCGTTTGCGGGTTGCGCAAAACTGCGTTTGACGGTAAAATGTACAAATACGTGCGTCTAAATTTTTGAAAGTAAAATTCATTAATTTTTAAAAAGAACCGTTTTGAGCTTGCACATTTGATCCGCTGGAGTCATTTTTGTAGGAAAATATTACTACATGGCAAATCTCCATTTAATTGAATCGACTCATCATAAAAACGTGTTGTAAACGTTCCTTAAACCAAAATTATTATCACAAAAAAATAAATTTCATTAATTTTTACTAAAAGTTGTTTTGTTGAAAAAAAATCGACTTTTTGTAAACATTTTTTCTGGTAACGTTATTAGTTATAAATGATGATTTGACGACCCGAGTGCTCAGGATCGTGAACCAGGTAATTTAATACGTATTCGACGACCCGGGTGCGCCCGATCGCGCACCAGGGCCTTTCAAACGTCATCTACGAGAACTTTTAAAAAATTTAAATTTTGTCAATAACCAAAAAAATTACAAATGGTGAGACGGCGAACCGGGTTCTCAGGATCGTGCAAGAGGTCCTTCCAAACGTCATATACGAGAACTTCTTTCAAATTTAAATTTTGTGAATAACCAAAACAATTACAAATGGTGAGTCGAGAACTCGGGTGTGCGGAATCGTACACCAGGTAGTTCAACACTTATTCTACAAGAACTTTTTCAAAATTGAAATTTTTCTAAAACCAAAAAAGACTACTAACAGTAACGCGATGACCCGAGTGCGCCGGATCTTGCACCGGATCATTTAAAAAGCCATCTACGCGAACTTTTTTGTAATTTAAATTTTTTTCATAACCAAAACAATTACAAATGGTGATTTGAGGACCCGGATGCGCCGGATTATGCACCAGGTCCTTTAAAACGTCATTCACGAGAACTGTTTTGAAATTTAAATTTTGCTCATAACCAAAACAATTACAAATGGTGCGGCGACGACTCGGGTACGCAGAAACGTGCACCAGGTAGTTTTATACGAATTCTGCAAGAAATTTGTTAACATTCAAATTTTTCCAATACCCAAAATAACTAACAATAGCCAGGCGACGACTCGGGTGCGCCAGATCGTGCACCAGGGCCTTTCAAACATCATCTACGGGAACTTTTAAAAACTTTAAATTTTGTCAATAGCCAAAACAATTACACATGGTGATTCGACGACCCGAGTGCGCCGGATCGCGCACCAGATCATTTAGAAGGTCATCTACGAGAACTTTTTGGAAATTTAAAATTTGTCCATAACCAAAAAAACTACTAATTGTGAGTGCACCAGGTCCTTACAAACGTCATCTACGAGAACTTTTTTAAAATTTAAATTTTGTTCATAACCAAAGCCATTACAAATGGTGCGTCGACCACCCTCGTACGCAGGAACGTGCACCAGGTAGTTTAATACGAATTCTACCAGAATTTTGTCAATATTCAAATTTTGCCAATACCCAAAATAACTGCCAATAATGAGGCGACGGCCCGGATTGGCCAAATCGTGCACCAGTTAATTTCATACATCATCTACGCGAACTCTTTGAAATTTACATTTTGACACTAACCGAAGCAATTACAAATGGTAAGTCTACGACCTGGGTGCGTAATATCGTGCACCAGGTCGTTTAGCACGTATTCTATGAGAACTTTTTACAAAATTATAAAATTTTCCAACATCAAATATAGCTACTTATGCTGAGGCGACGACCCGAGTGCGTTTTAAATGACCCTGTGCAAGATCTGGCGCACCCGGGTCGTCGCCTCATCATTAGTAGTTTTTTTGGATGTTGAAAAAATTTTGCTTTTAAAGAAGTTCATGTAGAATTCGTGTTACAGTACCTGGTATACGATCCTGCGCACCTGGGTTGTCGACTCACCATTTGTAATGGTTCTAATTATTGACAAAATTTGAATTTCAATAAACCTTCTCGTAGATGACGTTTAAAAGGACCCGGTGCAAAATCCGGCGAAAACGGGTCATCGCCTCACTATAGGTAGTCATTTTTGGTGTTGGCAAAACTTAAATTTTGAAAAAGTTTTTGTAGAATACGTTTAAAACTACCTGGTGCACGATTTCGCGTACCCGGGTTGTCAATTCATCATTTGTAACTAAGAATATTACAAAAAAAATTTTGAAAAAAAGTCATTTTTTTCCAACAAAACAACTTTTAGTAAAAATTAATGAAATTTATTTTGTTGTGATAATAATTTCGGTTTAAGGAACGTTTATAACACGTTTTTATGATGAGTCGATTCAATTAAATGGAGATTTGCCGTGTAGTAATAATTTGCTATAAAAACGACTCCATCGGATCAAATGTGCAAACTCAAAATTTTTATTTTTAAAAATTAATGGATTTTACATTCAAAAATTTAGACTCACGTATTTGTATATTTTACTGCAAAACGCAGTTTTGCGCGACCCGCAAACACAGGACATACCAGGTTAGATTAACAATACAGCATTATCGTAACTTTGACCGTTCATCATTCTTAACTCTCGCACTTTATTGTATGAGCGATGTTTGTTACTTTAATTATTTACGTACACGGTTTAAATCCGAGAGCACGCGAGATTTGATATTTAAATAATTATTATTTAGTTTTTCTCAACACATATTGTCCGGCGCCTGAACTGAACGCAATGCTCGCATGAAGCTCTTACGTTACAGATTCATTGGATCCTCGCTGTTCGTCATCATTCGAACCAGCAGGGTCGAACGGAGCGAAGCATAGTGGGTATAGCTATTCGCTGTGAGCCGCGCTCGTGTTGCCGCCTAGCGGATTTGAACGTTAAATAGCGGGCGTGTGTATTTACATGGGTGCAAATGGTCAGTCAAACAAGATTATGCAAGAATTATTTAAAAATTGATTTTATCAGTTCATAAATAGTATGTGTAAAGTTAGTGATACTAATAGCTACAACTTCTAGTAAGAAACTTGTAAGTATACGATTACATACTTGATAAAAGATACTTGTTATGTAGCTAGTATAGGTTAAGTCATGCAAAACAAATCTGTTTCAGAGATTTTCAAAAAGTAATCTACACAGATAAAATAA
>NC_046660.1:120450613-120451642 GCF_010883055.1 Belonocnema kinseyi | reverse complement strand
AATATTATAATTATATTATATTATAATAGTCTTATTTAAATCTTGATCCACATTTGAAAGAAATTTAAGAAATTGATGATTTTGGAATTCATCTCGTTTGGATAAAGACTCAATTATTTAATTGAAAAATTAATTATTTTGTTGAAACTGTAACTATATTGTAAAAAAGTCTTCTTTTCCATAAAAAATTCAAATACTTTGTTACAATTTTTATTTCTTTTGTTTAAAGGTTCATCTCTTTCGTTGAAAATAAAGTTTTGAAACTGACAATTAATCTATACCATTTTTGGTTGAAAAGTCATGTATTTTGTTAACAATTCGTCTTTCTTTGTAGAAAGTAAATTGCTTTATGGAAAATTTATACTTTTTTATTAAAAATTACATTTTTTGGTTGCAAAGTAGTTTTGTTGTAAATGCAACTATATTGTTAAAAATTAAAATCATAATTTTTGGGTGGGAAATTCGATTATTCACTTAAAGTTGAACTACTTAGTAAAAAAATTAATTTTTTCTCAATAAGGATTCATAATTATAGTTGAAAATTCAACTATTTGCCTTTAAAATAGGTTAAAAATTCAGCTTCTTTTAGATAATACTCTTTTTGACTTTAAAATAAAAAAATTTATTAAAATTAAATTGACCTTTTCTAGTAGAAATTTAATCTTTTTGGTTGAAAATGTATCATTTTTGCAAAAAAATGCAATTGTTTGGTTAATATATGAACTGTTAATCTTCTTTGGTTTAAAAGTCGATTATTTCACTAAGAGTTGAACTACTTTGTAAAAAAAAACGTTTTTTTTTACAAGGGTTTATAATTATGGTTGAAAATTTAACTATTTGGTTGAAAGTTTAACTTTTTGATTGAAAACTCATATTGTTCGTTTAAGAAATTCAACTTTTTGTAGATAATTCGTCTTTTTCACTTTTAAATTAAATAATTTCGTTGAAAATTCATGTATTTTGTTTAAAATTTGTCTTTTTTTGTAGATCATTAAATTTCTTGGTCGAAATTTCATCTGATTGGTTGAC
>NC_046660.1:120447952-120450513 GCF_010883055.1 Belonocnema kinseyi | reverse complement strand
TTAAGTTTGAAAATCGTTTTTTTTTTATAGAACATTAATCTTCTTGGTCAAAAATTCACCTTTTCCCTTGAAAATTTAACAATTTTATTGAAAATTCGTTTTCTTTCCTTGTTCAATTCAATTTTTTTATCACAGCTTTTATCTGGAAATTGAACTATTCCATTTTTGGTTAAACTTTATCCTGTAAATTGTGTTAGTTAAAACACCAATTATTTGTTGGAAAATTAATTCATTTGTTTTCGATTATGACTTGAAATATTATTTCAGTCTAAAAAAAATTTATTTTCAATCCATTCAATTTGAAATTTTTTAATAAAAAAAGAAAATTTCGTTAATTATCAGCAATATTTGACCGTTCATTTAACACAATCCATTACAAACAACGGTTAAAAACTATACAAATTTGAACAGAATGGTTCGAAATAGAAAGCCTTGAATTGTTAAATTTGTAATGAGCTAAATTTTAAGTTCAAACGCTACAGTACAGTATTGTACAGTATTTAAAAACAATAACAAAAATTGTTGTGATTGCTAAGAACATTGAAAATGATTTTTTATTTTGACAAATAAATTTTAAGTGAGTATTTGAAAAAAAAAATTAAAATTAAAAAAAAAGAATTCGGAAGATTTTAAGGAAATTTTTTTATTTTGCAGTTTTTTAAATTTTAGGGAAAAATCTAATTAACAAAATATATCAATTTTCAACCCAAAAGTTTACTTTTTAACAAATTAAATTAATTTTCTATCAAATAATTGGTATTTTAACTAATGCAATGTACAGGATGAAGTTTCACTCAAAAATTGAATATTTCAATTTCCAGATAAAAACGATTAATTTTTAATCAATCCTAGAATAGTTATATTTTCAGATGAAAAAAAAAATTTTTAATCGAAAAAATAAATTTTCGATAAAGTTGTTAAATTCTCAACCAATAACAGGAATTTTCGACCAAGAAAATTAATGATCTACAAAAAAAGACAAATTTCAAACAAAATACATGAATTTTCAACGAAATTATTTAATTTTAATGTCAAAAAGAGTATCATCTACAAAAAAGCTGAATTTGTAACCCAAAAATATGATTTTTCAACCAAAATTTTAATTGTCGACCAAACAGTTTAACTTTCTATCAAATTGTTGATATTAACGCCCAAAGATGCAATTTTAACAAAAAAGTAAAATTTTTAACAAAAAAATTAATTTGAAGGCAAATAGTTGAATTTTCAACTATAATTATGAATTCTTAATAAGAATAAATTAATTTCGTTACTAAGTACTTCAACTGTAAGTGAAAGTTAAACTATTTGATCGACAATTAAAATTTTGGTTGAAAAGTCATATTTTTGGGTTAAAAATTCAAACTTTTTGTAGATGATACTCTTTTTGACTTCAATATTAAATAATGTTTTTGAAAGTTCATATATTTTGTTGCAAATTGACCTTGTTTGGTAGAAATTTAATCTTTTTGGTTGAAAATGTATAATTTTTGTTCAAAAATCTTCTTGGGCTTAAAAGTCGATTATTTCACTAAGAGTTGAATTACGTTGTAAAAAAATACTGTAATTTTCAACAAGGTTTTATAATTATGGTTAAAAATTTAACTATTTGGTTGAAAGTTTAACTCTTTGATTGAAAACTCATATTTTTCGCTGGAAAAAATCAACTTTATGTAGATAATTCGTTTTATTGACTTTAAAATTAAATAATTTCTTTAAAAATTCATGTATTTTGTTTGAAATTTGTCTTTTTTTGTAGATCATTAATTTTCTTGGTCGAAAATTCCTGTTATTGGTTGAGAATTTAACAACTTTATTGAAAATTTATTTTTTCGATTAAAATTTTTTTTTTTCATCTGAAAATGTAACTATTCTAGGATTGATTAAAAATTAATCGTTTTTATCTGGAAATTGAACTATTCAATTTTTGATTGAAACTTCATCCTGTACATTGTATTAGTTAAAATACCAATTATTTGATAGAAAATTAATTTAATTTATTAAAAAGTAAACTTTTGGGTTGAAAATTAATATATTTTGTTAATTAGATTTTTTTCCTAAAATTTAAAAAACTGCAAAATAAAAAAATTTCCTTAAAATCTTCCGGATTCTTTTTTTTTTAATTTTTAAAATGTTTTCAAATTCTCACTTAAAATTTATTTGACAAAATAAAAAATCATTTTCAATGTTCTTAGCAATCACAACAATTTTTGTTATTGTTTTTAAATACTGTACAATTCTCAAAAAGATTTTTTTTAATCTGCAAAAGTCTAAATCATGTTTCAAATTATTTGAAATAATTTCAAGTTTTAAATTAACAAAATACATGATTTTATAACCAAAAATGGTATAGATTAATTATCAGTTTCAAAAATGTATTTTCAACGAAAGAGATGAACCTTCAAATAAAAGAAATAAAAATTTTAACAAAGTAGTTGCACTTTTGATATAAAACAGGACTGTTTTACAAAATAGTTACATTTTCAACAAAATAATTAATTTTTCAATCAAATAATTGAGTTTTCATCCAAACAAGATGAATTCCAAAATCACCAATTTCTTTA